>NW_007730626.1:68230-70237 GCF_000696425.1 Galeopterus variegatus
AAGTAACTATATCTATTTAATTCAAGAGAAGATAGTAAATAAATAACTGATTGACAAAAAGTATGAGCCCTATAAAAATTAAAATTCAAAATGTCAGCTATAAATCCAATTATATCTATAATATTAAGAAATGTGAATGAAAAAATCTAATCTAGATGTAGAAATTACCAGTTTGGATTAAAAAGAAATACAACTTTATGCTCTCTGGGAGAGACATGTTAAATACAAAGATACAAAAAGTTAGAAGTGAAAGAATGGAAAATAAATTTGCCATGTGTTGCCAATTAAGATGACTGGAGGGGCTAGCTACACTAATAATATAATCAGTATATTAGCTATACTAATATACTTATTTTGTTAGAAAAAGCAGAAATGAAAGAAAGATTTTACTGTAGATGAAAAGAGACAATTCATTATAGAAGAGTCAATCAAACAGGAGGATAAAATTATAAACATATATGCATCTAACAGAAATCCCCAAGATACATAAAGCAAATTTGACATAGTTGAAGAAATAAAGAATTCAAGGATAGTAACTGGAGGCTTTAATACCCCACTTTTAATAATGAATGAAACAGCAAGGCAGCAGATCAATAAGAAAATAGAAGACTAGAACAACACTGTATGCCTACAAGACTTAACAAATATCTATAAAACACTTCACCCGACAAGAGCAGTTTATTCACTCCTCTCAAGAATTCCTGGAATATTCTAAAGAACATACTACATGCCTGTTTGTAAAGCAAACCACAATAAATTTAAAAGGAGTTATATTATACAAAGTATGTTATTTTACCATGAAATAATCAAATTAAAATTTAATAATAGATGAACATTGGGGAAATTAATAAATATATGGAAATTAAGCAATATGATCCTATATAACCACAGAGACGAAAAGGAAATGATAAAGAAGTAACATCAGCAAGATGCTAGAATACGAATCCTAGAGTTTTCTTCTTCCCATGGAGACACAGATTCAACAATATCCTTTGTGAGATATCCACAGACTAGTTAAGGGGGTTCTGCTTCCCAGGTGAGCATAAATTCAGACACATCAAAGCTGGTAAAAATAATTCATGACATTCTCTCCCCCAAGTTCCCTCACCTAGGCATAATACCACATGATCTGGAAAAAACCTCCAAGCTCCGTTGACCTTATTCTTGTGGAGGGAAAAAGATGACTGGACCGTACATACAGTATGGTCAAATCATAGCATCTCTGGTAAATTTCTTGAGTGTTATTCCTCTGCCATCTCAGCTAGAACTTAAGATAGAGAAGGTCTTATCTGAAAATTATCTGTGAAAATAAATCTGTGCAAAGGAGTAAATCTCAGTTAGTTCCATGAGAGACACACAGTTTTTGTTTGTTTTGTTGCTGGTTGGTATGGGGATTCAAATCCTTGACCTTAGTGTTATCAGCACCACACTCTAACCAACTGAGCTAAGTGGCCAGAAAATTACTAGAAAATTATACGAAAATTATTTCAGCAGAAACACTACCAATTAGGATTGGAAGGGACAGAGAATACTAAAAAAGGAAACTGTCAAACACCTCAATTTCTGTTTCCAAGAAGCAGGCTCATAAAATTACTGATCTACAATATCAATCATCCATTCTAGACTTTGGCAGATGCTTTATTGGATTAAAACTCTTGGTGACATTTTAGGAGTGGGGGCTTAATGTATTTTACATGTGAGACAGATGTAAATCATTAGAGGCTAGAGGGATGGCTGTGGTGGACTTTCTTAGGGTGGTCTTTGTGATCCAAACTCCTTGGTGTTCATAGCTTCGTGTAATCAGAAGATTAAAAGAGGGCCGGCCCCGTGGCGCACTCGGGAGAGTGTGGCGCTGGGAGCACAGCGACGCTCCCGCCGAAGCTTCGTGTAATCAGAAGATTAAAAGAGGGCCGGCCCCGTGGCGCACTCGGGAGAGTGTGGCGCTAGGAGCGCAGCGACGCTCCCGCCGCGGGTTCGGATCCTATATAGGAATGGCCGGTGCGCTCA
>NW_007730626.1:70988-72503 GCF_000696425.1 Galeopterus variegatus
AAAAAAAAAAAAACAAAAAAAAAAAAAACAAGAACAAAGGCTCTGGTGAGTAAAAAGAAAAGTAACTATAATAGCTACAAGAATTAAAGGAATTCATATATTATGTATGACTTGTTAACAAAATATACCTGAGTTCTATAAAAAAATTCTCTCTCTCTAGTTTTCAATTATTTTTAAGTTAATATGGAAAAATAACATTAAAATTCCTGTTAGTACATATAATTTATCAATAAAGTGTATTTTTATTGCCTAATAACTATTTTTAGATTATAATTTTAAGTTCTCTCTCCCTTCTTCAAAATGACATTTTAACTTTGCTTAGCATCTCCTTTGAATTGTCCTCTGAATAGTTAACGTAGCTCAATGGTCCAGAATTTCTAGTTTTGGAACAAAGGAGTCTGGAACAATAGTTTAGGTAATAATCTAATGGCTAAATTTGTAATACAAAAACACTGGGAAGTGCTGTGTTTCAGAAATGTCTGAAAGACTGTCAGAATATTAACAAAGAGAAACCTTTACTTTATTTTATCTTCACTATCTTCTTTTCTGCCTTCCTCTACCCCATGACTATCAGCCTTAAGCAGATAACATTCTAGTGTAAGTGTCTGTGTTTTATAGTTTTTCATTGCTAGAAAAAGAATCTATAAAATTAGTGGCTTCAAAAAAACAGCAACAACACACAATTATTAACTCAGAGTTTCTGTAAGATGGCTGTGTACAGTTTAGCTGAGTCTTCTGAAAAGCTGTAATCAAAGGGCCACCAAAGGCTTGATTATTATCTGAAGGCTCTACTGGGGAGGCATCTGCTTCCGAGCTCACATAGTTTTGGCAGTATTCAGTTCCTTGATGCTTTAGAAGTGATGGCTTTAGTTTTTTGCTGCCCATAAACTGGAGGTTTCCTTCAGTTCTTTGCCATGTGTACCTTCCAACAAGGCTTTTGCTTCATCAACACAAGCAAGGGAATGAGAGACTCCAGAAAAAAATGGGTGCTACAGTATTACATAAATTAATCACATGATATAGATGTCCTATCACTTGTGACATATTCTCTTCTTAGAAGAAAGTCAGTCACAGGTCCTGCCCACACTCATATACAGGGGATCTAGAAATAAGATGTGTACTAAGTTTTACAAATAATTGTATTTACCCTGAGATATAATAAATGTGTTTCTTCCAAAATATATAAAAAAATCCAACCAGCCCTCCCACATCTAGTGAAAACCATCAGCACCATTCTCATCAATTACAGAGGTATCTTCCACGTAGTCTGTATTCCACAGAGTTTATAATAATATTTTTTCAAACATTTTATTAAAGTTAAAATATGCAATATTGTGTACAAATCATAGGTGCACAAATTGATGAATTTTCTCAAATTGTATATACTGTGTAGCCACCTCTGATGTCAAGAAATAGATTACTAGCAGGACCTCAAAAATAGGCAGTATCACATGACCACAGATCACCCTTATAAGTTAATTTTTCCTGTTTTTGAACTTTACAGAAATGGAAACA
>NW_007730626.1:72881-76797 GCF_000696425.1 Galeopterus variegatus
ACCACAGATCACCCTTATAAGTTAATTTTTCCTGTTTTTGAACTTTACAGAAATGGAAACAACAATAAGTATCATTTTGCGTTTGTTTTTTTCACCGGAACTTATGTTTGTGAGAGTCATCCAATTGGGTTGGGCTTACTTTTAGTGTCTTAATTCCCATTGCATTATTATACCATAATTGTGGCATCTATTTTACTGTTGATGGGCATTGAGGTAGTTTTCAGGTTGGGGCTGTTATGAATAGAGCTGTTTTTAACATTTTTGAATATGTGTATCTGTGATTGTTTCTATCGAGTGCATAAAAATGAGTGATATGTTACAAAAGTATACATTTTGCAAATGAATTGTTTTAATGTATACTAGGAGTTTTGCAAACTTGTACCAATTTACACTCCCATAAGCTATGTCTAAGAATACATGCCACATTTACCAAAATTTGCTTCTCTTTCATGACTACTACAGCAGTTCTTTTTCGTATGAGTTTCTTGGCAATTAGATACATTACAATATTTAAATTATTTGAAAATTGTTTCCTTTTTTCTATTGCCTGAAAGATCATTTTTCAAATTAGAACAAGAAAATGATCTTTTTTAACCCTGGAATCAAGTATTATTTCAACCTTGTTTTTTTAAAATAACTTAATAAAACAAAAAACTTCAAAGGTTTTCCATTTTTACTTAAAATAACACCCATACATCTTAATATGGTTTGAAATTTACTGCATGAAATTATCTCTTTTCAATTCTGCTGTACTCACAGTCTTCATTGCTTTGTTCAGGTTAAACCAATATTTTGTTCTTGTACCTGTTATTGTTACTTTTCTTTTGACTCACCAGAGTCTTTGTTCTTGTTTATTTTAACTTTCTGATTTGACTATCTCAGAAATTGCATCTCTGTTTTATTGTTATATTGAAAGAGATACTTTACCTGATGAAACTAACATTCCTTAACGATGATTTTACTCTGGCTCATTAGCAATTTTATTTTCTTTGATTCACTTATCATTATCTGGAATTATCTTATTTTTAAACTTCCTTCTTCAATGTTATATTAACGGCACCTAAATCTGTATCAGGCATATAATAACTACTTGATACATTTTTAATAAGTAAATTACAAACACACAATTAAAATTTTCCGTGAGTTATTTTTCTACGGACCCATCTTTTTAGTTAATGCATTCTCCAAAAATAACAGAAAAACTTAATTGGTTAATTTTCTTAAATATTCAGTGCACTCCTACCTTAATCTATCATCATTTTAGGATTCATGCCTGGAAAATTTCCTGTCACAACTGAAGTGTTAGTGACAAGAAAGCTGTGCTATGCAAGTGAGAAACATTTCATGTAAGCATCTATACTTACAAAATTAGTTAAGGAAAGAAGAAAATTTTTTATGCAAAAGTTGGGGAAGCTGTATCAAAATGATGGCAGTCATGTCTTTTCACTAATTATTTGCAAAATCTTGGAAAAGGTATTGAATTTTTATTTATGTTTCTGACATATCTGGTATATAAAAGTAGGAATTGAGATGGTGTTTGTGCCCTCTTTAGCACTAAAATTTTATAATTGTGATCTAAGTAACTGTGTCTTAGATGCACTATGCAAAACAAAGGTAGAAAATTAATGCAAAGTAGAATTTGCATCAATTATTTGGATCTATTTATCATATTTCCTTAATATGTCCTTCAGTGCATATATATATATAATATTACTGAAATACTTCAGCTTTTACCAGCTCTCAGTTGACTCCTTATTTTAGGCATCAAAATGTGGTCTTATTAGACAATGACAAACCACACTGCTTTGCCATAATTCTTGTTCTACTCGCCTATCATGGTGGGTTGATTATGATTCTTATCATTCCACAAAGGTCAAATTTTGAGTCACATTATCCCCTTTAAACCCACAGCTCAGCAGACTGGAAGATTGATCCCATTCTAAATGCTATGTGCTTTTGTTTGATTTCTGGGTCTTTCTTTCTTTTCTCTTTTTATCCAGTTTATGATTATTTATTTATTGACTGGTTGATCAATTTGTTTGCTTTTTTATATACCTGACTGACTGTAGAAAGATTGTGTAGTTTACTTATTAACTCATCCATATCCTAAATAGACATCACAATATTTGTTTTATTTGTTAGGTAAATATACATAAATCTAAGTAGGTAGAGAGTAATTACGTGTGGACCTCTTGGTCGGATCTAGAAGTGCCTGCAGAGTATGTAAGACAGAGGATAAGAAATGTGGATGGCAAGAAGGTTAGAGAGGAAAATAAATGTTTGTGATAGGCTTTTCACCAACTAAACTAGGGAGCTTGGAAACAGAATATAATGTTCTCTTCTAAACAACATGTGTATTTCTGAGATATCTTTACATTTGGAATGGTATTTATAATAAAAATTTTAAAAGAAAATATTGTTTCACAGAAGTTATAAGTTTTCTTAGTTTTCTACAGAACCCAATCTTCTTAAACAGTTTTTGCTCTTTCATTTTTTTATTATGCTTTTTAGTGAAAAGTCCAAAATTTTTGTGGAATTATAACTAAATGACCCAATACCCTGTTCCAGTCGGGGTCCAGCAAGAAGCAGATGGCACACATAACCTGAGATATATGGGAAAAGATTAATAAAAGTACTGTGCATGGCCATGTAGACAGAATGTGCGGAAACTGAAACAGATAGTACAGCATTCTAGATACTGACAGCAGGACTCTTACCAGCCTTTGATCTGCAGCATCGGAGACAAAGAGTGGTCACTGCACCATCTGACTGTGACAGATGGGTGAGTGTAGGAATACCCTTCCTGAAAATAGCAGTGACACATTCATCTCCAGGTGACTTAGTCAAGAAAACGAAGAAAACATGGAACAAACTCACATTCTTATCTTCTTTGGATATTCTGCCAGAGCTACCTGTTGGACAAAACCAAAACAAAATCAGAAGACAAGAGATCGTTTTGATAAAATTCATGCAGGTTAGATACTAGGGTACAATGATGGATGAAGAAGAGGGACAATGGATTCTGGGGGGAGAACAGACAATCCAAGACAGACCCATGGGTCAGTTATGGGTCATTTTCAAAGCTCCAGGGTGTTGTGGTTTTATCTGACCTTATTCCAGCCAAGACTACCACAACTAGCTTCATTTATTCTGTTACCACAACTAGTGTAAATGACTAGTATCAAACACTGTCAGGTCCCCCACCTTTTCCTTTTTCCTCCACACCCATCACTTCTTCAAAGTTGAGGTGAAGGCATCTGTGTTTTTTTAAAAATGCATTTGTATGTTTGTTTTCTTCTAGAAAACATCAAGTATAGATTGCGCAGTAATACCACTATTTTCTTCATTTCCAACATATAATTATGTTTGTCTTTTTAGAATGAGTCTTTGATTCTAAGCCAAGTAAACCTTTGGGATTTTGATGAAACTTTATTTGCTTCATTAAAAAACACTATGCTTTCATGGACTTATAGTTAGTCTTTTCATATAATCGAAAATTTCTTTCATCCCCAAATTTTTACAATTTTTTATTAGACTTCTCCACTTTCTATCGTCAGAAACATGCTCACATTTACTGAGGAACTGAATCTTCATATGAGAGAGAGAGAGACAGAGTCAGAGAGACACAGAGAACAAAAAACAATTGAGAATGCTGAATTCCTGTGCTACACAGTGTCATTGTACTGAAACTAGAGTGATACACATCAAATCTAGCCTTTCATTGCCCCTCTAAGAACACTCACCAATTCATATTCCCTACCCCAGTGATCTCCCCTTAGAGAAAATTACTAATTAATCATCTATGCATTTACTTCTTGAAACACTAAAACATATAACTTCTTTCCTTCCATGAATGACACAGCTTCTTCATTCTGCTTTTTTTTTTCATAATTCATTGGAATTAACACTTTTGTGC
>NW_007730626.1:76847-103920 GCF_000696425.1 Galeopterus variegatus
CAGAGACAGAGAGACACAGAGAACAAAAAATAATTGAGAATGCTGAATTCCTGTGCTACACAGTGTCATTGTACTGAAACTAGAGTGATACACGTCAAATCTAGCCTTTCATTGCCCCTCTAAGAACACTCACCAATTCAATATTCCCTACCCCAGTGATCTCCCCTTAGAGAAAATTACTAATTAATCGTCTATGCATTTACTGCTTGAAACACTAAAACATATAACTTCTTTCCTTCCATGAATGACACAGCTTCTTCATTCTGCTTTTTTTCCATAATTCATTGGAATTAACACTTTTGTGCTTGCTTTTTCTACGAGTCTACCAGAAAGAGCACCCTAATTAGAAAGAATGTTCAAAATAAATGTTATCTTTCACCAGGTTCTCAATGTCTTAAATTGGATCAGTCACCTATCCCTGGTCCAGTTTTATATCTAAGTGATTGGTTATTATTATATGTGTGTAACCATTGTAGAATAATTGCCAGTGTGTATAATATCACTTATGTTCAAATATTTCAGAAGACAAATGCATATTAAGGATTATATTTTTATTTCCATTGGTATCTAAGGTCATGAGTTTATTTTTATTTATAGTGATGATTTTTCTTTATAGAAATACAATAAATATTTAGATGAATTCCATAGCCTGCTACAATATTATGGATATTTCTGGTAGAAATGTTTTTTGGTTTTGGAATGAACTTAATTAATTTATATAAATATATTTATCTACCTAACATATACATTGTATGTTATGTAGTATTGTAATACTAATATGTATGTGTGTGTATATATAAATCTGTGTTATATACATTTAATGTGTGCTGGAAACATGTCCATATGAGCTTGGTTGCTGAATATCCTACTCTATCTTTAAGTCAGTAAATCATAATTTTATTATGAAGAAAATGTGGAGTAACTGAAAATTGAAGTTAATCTAATTAACTCTCTCCTGTGTTAATCAATACTGAGGGTAGCATAATTGCCTATCCCTGCATTGAGCAATGCTAGGACTGAGAAAAATTAAATTAGCTTTTGCTCCAAGACATACCTTCTTTTAGAAGATGAGATGAAGATGCCATGTTATCAGTCTCTTGGGGCTGCCATAACAAATTGCCATAAACTGGGTGGATTAAAACAACAAAAAATTATTGTCTCAAAGTTCTGGAAGCCAGAAGTCCAAAACTAAGCAGGATTATCTTGTCTCTAAAGGCTCTGGGGAAAGAGTCCTTTCTTGCCCCTTCTAACTTTTTCCTGGTTCCTTGGTGTTTCATGGTTTGTACATGCATCCCTCTGATTTCTTCCTTCATTAGTTACATGGTACTCTCCCTGTGTGTGTATGTATCTGACCTTCCTTTTATAAAGACACCAGCTGTTATGGACTTAATTTGTGCACTGAATTAAAATAGAGATAATTAATTAAAATAATAGTTGCCTTGGTGAATAAACATACTGCAAAAGGCTAGAAAGAGACTTGAAGGAACTTTCCAGAATGAAAACAATTTTTTGTGTCCTGATTGATGTTTTTCAGATTATATATTTGTTCAAATTCTGTAAATTTAATTGTAAGCCATTATAACTTGATAAAAAGTTAAATAATCATTATTAAAATATTAACAATAATCTTGTAGTGAGCCTTTGTAAAATCATATTTTAATATTAGCTGAGAAATCTACGACAGGATTTTGTACCTATTTTGGATTCATATATAATATATGGTCATTCAGAGTAAAATCAGTAATAGCTTTATCAGTGATTGTTTTCGTATTTGTATGTTCTTTTGAGAATATAAGTATAAAATGTTTGTTTATTCCAGATAAAGTTTTTAAAATTATTATTATTATTATTATTATTATTTTATTTGTTATGAATATTCATGAGACACAAAGCTGATTGCCCCCCCCCCCCAGCCCATGATGTGAGGGCCAGATTTATACTGGGGGTATACCCATTACCAGAAATTACTTTTGTACCCTTTGTCCCTTCCCAATTATCCCCCAAACTCTCTCCCCATCCTCCTCTCCCCTCTACTCCAATTTGTAGCCCTAGGAATGTTCCCTCCCTCTGTTGGATCACGGACTAATGTGGTCTTTCTTTCCTGCCTTCCTTTCTCTCTTAGCTCCCACATATGAGTGAGCACATGTGGTATTTATCCCTCTGTGATTTGCCTGTTTCACTCAATGTAAGTTTCTCCAGGTTCATCCATGTTGTTGCAAATGGGAGTATTTCTTTTTTTATGGCAGAGTATTGTTCCATAGTGTATATATACCACAGTTTCCTTAGCCAATCATCCATCGATGGACATTTAGGTTGGTTCCATATCTTGGGTATTGTAAACTGAGCTGCAATAAACATGAGAGTGCAGGTATCCCTTTGACCTGATAATTTCCATTCCTCTGGATACATACCCAGAAGAAGGGTTCCTGGATCATATGGAAGATTTATCTGTAGTTGTTTGAGAAACCTCCAAATTGTTTTCCAAAGTGGGTTGTACTAATTTACAGTCCCACCACCAGTGCAGTAGTGTTCCCTTCTCTCCACACTCTAACTTAGCATAATGTCCTCTAGGTTAAACCATGTTATCATAAATAGCAGGATATCCATTTACAAGGGGGAATACTATTCTATTGCAAGTATTGTGTATGTGTGTGTGCATGTGTGTGTGTGTGTGTGTGTGTGTAAATATATATATAACTGTTTTATGTATTCATTCATCCAAGGACATTTCTCACTGAAATTTAGTTCGGTCTCTATTTTCCTTTTGCCAGAAAGAACCTATCTCTGTTTTTTGCACCCATGCTTTTCTCCTTATATAAATTGCTTGCATCATGAACCTGTCAAACATTAGTAGAACAGCATTAGTCTATTATCTTTGATAATTTTTTAATTGAAATAATTCCATGGTGTGTTAGTCAATTAGGGTTCTCCAGAGAAAACTTTTGATAAAATATGAACATATACATGTAAATAGAATTTAATAATATAATATACAATTTATATATAAAGAGAATTTATATATATATATATATATATATATATATATATATATATATATACAAATATATTTTATTTATATAAAGGATTTATTATAAAGAATTTGGTCATATGATTATGAAGGTGAGAAAGTCCCCAAAATGTACAGGTTGAGTCAGCAAGCTGGAGACCCAGGATAGACTATGGTTTAGTTCCAATCCAAGTGCAATGGTCTAAGAACCAAGAGAACCAATCGAGTAGTTTCCATCTGAAGAATGGAAGGCTCAGAACCCAGGAAGAGCTGATATTTCAACTTGGATACAAAGGAAGGAAAAACACTCATGATACCAGATTGAAGACCGTCAGGCAGGAAGAACACTCTCTTACTTGGAGGAGCATCATCCTCTCTATTCTATTCAGTTCTTCAACTTTTTGGATGAGGCCCACCCATATTAGAGGGGACAATCTTCTTTAATCAATTCATCAACTTGAATGTTAATTTCATCCAAGAGTACCTTCATGGAAAGACCCAGAATAATGTTTGGCCAATATTTGGGCACTCTGTAGACAAGTCACTACTTGACAGGTAAAGTTAACCATCACAGGTGGTATAGCTTCAGTTGTTTGATTCTGAGATTAACAATGGCTCTGATAGGCACATCTTTATTTTATTTTATGCCTCAAGTCAGAATTGAATATTTGTTGTGGTGGTGGTTTTTAAAGATGTACTCAGCCTTATCATCTCCCTTTAGAGTTGAGAAACTCACTCTAGTAGTAAAAGAGGAGGGTGGCAAAGTTTTTAGTTTCTTAGTGTTTCTTTGTAGAAGTGAAATATGTCACTTCTTATAATTTTTAATCTAAGTAAGACTCATAACCATGCTTAACTAGTAACAGAGTGTAAGTTATATTTTAATGAAAACCTAAAAAGGAGAAAAAAGTAGAATATTTGTGAATTTCCCTGTCAAAATAATTTTCATAATTCATTGAAATCTTACTTTTCTTTGATATCACCACATACATTTTATAAAGTAAGCTGGGTCTGCCACATAGTTATTTTCAAACTCTAAGAATTAACTCCTCTGGTGGTAGCAAAATAAATTATTTATTTGTATCTCAAACAGCATTTTTAAGTGAAAGAATAGAACAGAGCAGAATAGATCAGAGTTCTCTGTAGTTAGTAAACAAACATAAGTATTGTTTTGTGAAATTATATACATATATTCTTAAAATATACAATTATAATACATGCACAAAAGATGTTTCATAGTAAAAAATGTTTAAAGCCACTGTTTTAATTATGCATTGAGTCTCTGGCAGTTTGGGGTCTTATACTTTACATAGTTTTGAACAAACTATACTAACATTCTACAAAGCTCTTTTACATTTTTTTCAGTTCATCTTTAAAGCAACCCTGCAAATATCCATAATTATCTACAAAATGCAAAACTAAGTCTGAGAGATATGGTGACTTGTTGAAGGATGTAATTTGCGAGTGGCAGGGTAATGTAGACTCACAGTAATGATTTTAAAATCTGCTCTTGCCTCTACTCAATAACATCTTTCCAAATTATTATTGCTTATAGCTTTTTTTTAAAGTTTATTTGTTTATTTATATTATTAGTTTGTTACATTCTAAGATGTGATGGAGCAATTGGGGGGGATGGGGAGAGGGGTAGGGAGAAGGAAATAGGGTGGGGAAAGTATGATTGAGGCCCTTGGCAACCTGCTCATTCTTGTAGGGGAGACAAGGGGGCTTCCAGCTGTGGCTTGGTGTCATCACTGGGCTGGTTACAGGTGTCAGTGGGCTATGACTGAAGCCTTCCCCGCCCCGCCCCCACCGTCCTGGCTCAAGAACCTGAGCTGCTTCCTGAGGCAGCTTGGTGGTCATCACTTGGCTGGTTGTGGATGTTGGGGAGCATGGCTCAGGCCCCCAGCCCTCCCCCGTCCCTGGTTTGGGAGCCCAGAGAGCTTATATCTCGGTTTTATGCATGTTCTTTGGTGATGTCAGACCTTTTCTAGTTAATATCAAACTTTGGTCTGTGGGTATTTTGTTTTTTCTTCCAGTTCTGTGTTGGATTATTCGCTGTTCCAACCACTTAAACTCTGCACAGGAACTAATTTGTTGTCCTTTGCGTACTTCTAAAATGGGGGTACTTCCTGTGGAGACGAGCACACGAGCCCTGTAGTTGTGTTAAATTCCTGCTTTGCTGCTTATTCCCTGTGGAAGGCTTTTTATGCAGCTCAGGTTTTAATGGTTGACCTTGTATGTAATTCAGGGCCTTGTGAGCTCTGGCACACCTGGGCCGTGTGGAAACTCTGGTCTGGGCCCGAGACTCGCCAGCAAACTGCACCCCCTGCAAATCTGCATTCCTAACCAGTCTCCATTGAGTGGTCCTGCACTGACTAGGCGGTAGATCAGCTGTCCATGTTGTGCCCCAATGTTCTCCTGGTGGGTCCGTCTCCTCCCCTGCTTGCGCTCCAAACACTTCCCATGGGATGGGCTGTGTGCAAGTCTCTTGCAATGACTCGCTGGCCTCTGAGTGGCTCCCAATCTCAGTTGTTGTGGCTGCTCCTTCCTGTGCAGGTCCACTGGAACCCTGCCAATGGTCCTGCTGGCCTGAGGGCCACCAAGGCCCTCCTCTCCCTTGCCGCCTCCAAGCAACCCCACAGAAAGGGCCCAGCTGTAGCCACCACCAGCTCTTGCTCCATGCACTCATCAGCTCCAGCCTTGAAGCAGCTTGGATTCGAAATGGTGAGAGTGATCCTTTCTTTCTCTCATTGTGGCTTCTCCTGCCTTCATGAACTCCATAGGTCTCTCCCCCTCTTCCCCTAAGCTCTAGAAGCCCCAGATTAGCTGTCATTGCTTTTTAATAGTTGTGAATTTGTTGATTTGTGGGAGAGAGTGACGCTGGGGACTGTCTATTCTGCTAGTTTGACCAGAAGCTCTGTTACTGCTTATAGCTTACTTAAAGATTTAATCTTATTCCAGGATTCTGAAATTCACTCTTCTTCATACAAATATATATTTTCATATATTATTTGCATATATGTATGAGAAAATATAAATGCAAATAATTATGTATCTGAAAATGGATTTAATTATTTAATATATGAAATCTACACCAGGCCAATATTAAGTCACATTTCTTAATATCAAAGACAAATAAAATAGAGAAACTAGTATCTTTTAAGTGTCAGAACTCTTTAGATCATTTAAGCAATTTTACATTAAGCAGTTCATTAGGCACATGTAGCAATAAATAAGTCATGACATCTACTCTGAAGCAGCCTGATGGAAACACGAATGTCCAAAAATAAAAGACAATGCAATGTAAAAGAACTATTGTAGAAATACATACAGAATCCTGGAGAATATTGAGGACATGATAACACTGTGTGGGACCTCATGGGGTTTTGAGTAAGGGTGAGTCTGACAAGGAAAAGAAATTTGATCCAAGTATTCGATGAGTAACAGAAAGACATGTTACGATGTGAATGGGAATGCAATAAAGACATTAGAAGAAGAATTCATTCTATTAAGGAACATTTATTTAGAACGAATTATGAGCCAGTTGGCAATATTAGGCACTTAGATTATAAAGATTAAAGAGATAATATGCCCTTAATTTCAAAGACATATTTAAATAGTAAGGTGGTGCCAGTGCTATTCAAACAGATGCTGTGATGAAGATTTTGAAAAAGAGAAGGTAACTGGTGGTTATAAAGGGTCTTGTTATAAAAGTTCTAAAAAACATCATATTATGGTATTTGGGATTATGAACAGTGCAGCTAAATTCCCTAGATTCAAATTTTGGCTATGGTTATTACTAGTTGTATGACCCAGCACAAGTTACTTTACCTTTCTTTTAAAGTTTACTTTTCTCATGTGTAAAATAGGTATAATAGTAAAATTTACCTCATCAAGTTTTTAGCAGGATTAAAAATGTCTGTATATGTGTGTATTCTTTGCTTACCATTTTATAAGTAACATTATATAAGTAATTGATAATCTAAAGAATAGACCTTTTGGGTTTGTATATTAGTCTGTTTTTGTCACTTAAAACAGAATATCTGAAAGTGGATAATTTATGTAAAAATAAAATTTATTTCCTAAAGTTTTGGTGGATAGCAAGTCCATGATCCAAGAAGCTCATCTGATGACAGCCTTCTTCTTGGTGGGAACTCTCTACAAGGTCTTTTAGCGATGAGGATACCACATAGTGAGAATGGCAAGAGCATTTTCATGTGTTCTCTTCATAAAGCCAGCAGTCCCCACTCATAGTAAATCATCACTCCATGAATGTATTAATCCACTCATGTGGCCATAGTCCTCACAATCCAATCGTCTCTTAAATGCCTCACTTTCAAATAGCATAATTGTATTTCCCTCCCTCCTAACACTGTTAACAATGGGAATCAAGTTTCCAATACATTAACTTTTGTGGGACACATTTGACCCATAGCATTCTGCCTCTGGCCCCCAAGATTCATGTCCTTCTTACATGTAAATACATTCGTTCCATCCCTAAATACTTGTTTCAACTCAAAATTCCAAAGTCTCATGTGTGAAATTAAACACGTTATCTACTTCCAAGATATAATGGTGAGACAAACATAGGGTATATAGTCCCACTCAAAAAGGGAGAAATAGGCCAAAAGAAAGGGGTAACAGGTCATAAGCATGTTTGAAATCTAACAGGATAGGTATTAAATCTCAAAGCTGGAGAATAATCTCCCTTGATTCCATCTCTAGCATTATCTGCACACTGGTGTGGAGGATAGGCCTCCATGTCCTCAGGCAGCCCTGACTGTATTATGGCTTTCCTGGTCTCAGCCCATGCTTCCCTGGTCTCAGCCCATGCTTCAGATCTCCCAGGCTGGCTACACGCTGGTAGCTCTACAATTTGGGGGTCTCAGCAGTGGTCCCATTCCCAAGACTTCACTAAGCATGGACCTGATGGGGATTCTCTGCTGCAACTCCAACCCTTCATTACAGCTCAGCATTGTTCTAGTGGAGGTTCTCTGCGGTGACTCCATCTCTGAGACAAATGTCTTCCTGGACCCCTGGGCTTTTATATACATCCTTTGAAATCTGTGTGGAGATCATAGCTGTGCTATGCCTCCACAGCTCTTGCATTTTGCAAGCCTTCACACTTAATACCACATGGACACTGAAAAGTTTCCAGCTTGTATCTTCCAAAGCAGCAGGTCCAGCAGCACCTTGGGCCAATTTAGCTATGGCTGGAGTAGATGGAGCAGGCAGTGTGCAGGGAGCAGCATTATAAGGTGGCCTTGGGCAGTGAGCCTATGGATGGCACCTCGAGCCGGTCCCTTGAAACCATTCTGCCTTCCTAGGCTTCTGCGTCTGTGATGAGAGGGGCAAATGTGTTTGGGGACTTTTTTCCCATTCTCTTGATACTCACTAATTCTGCCTTTCCAGCATGACTTTGCTGCCATAACCCAGAGTAAGCAGTTAGAAATTAACATGCAGCTTCCTGAATGCTTTGCTGCTTGGAAATTTTTTCCGCCAAATACTCTGGTTTATCACTTTTAAGTTCTACATTCCTTATAACCCTCAGCCATGAATATAATGCAGCCGAGTTTTTATCAACTCTTTAAGAACAGTGACTTTAACTCCAGTTTCCAATAAACTCTTCCTACTTTTCATGTGGGACCTCCCGAGAATGGCCTTTACTGTCCACATTTCTACCAGCATTCTTGTAACCACCATTTAACCAGTCTCTAAGACATTCCAAACTTTCCATGGTCTTCTTGTTTTCTAAGCCCTCACCAGAATCTAGGCTTTTTCTAGCCTGCTCGATCAGATTCTTCCAGCCTCTGCCCATCATCCAGTTCCACAGCTTCTTCCACATTTGCAGATATTTGTTATAAGCAACATCCCATTTTTTTTATTAGTCTGCTTTCTGTCACCTATAACTGAATAACTAAAGCTTATACATATAAAGAAACAAAATTTATGTCTTACAGTTTTGGAGGCTGAAAGTCCACATTCCAGGTAGCACATTTGGTGAGGGCCTTCCTCCTGGTGGGAACTCTGTAAAGGGTCCTGTGACAAAGAGGGTATCATATGGAAAAAAATGGCAAGAGAATTTCCATGTGCTGTCCTTATAAAGTCACCGTCCACAGCCATGATAACCCATTACTCCATAAATGGATTAATCCATTAATGAGGGCACAATCTTCATGATACAATCACCTCTTAAAAGTCCAACCTTTCAAATAATGTAATTGGATTTCCTACCCTCTTTACACTGTTACAATAGGGATCAAGTTTCCAACACATGAATTTTGGGGGAATACATGCAACTCCCAGCAGCTTTTTTTTTTTTGCATTTGTTAATTATTTTTCTTTTTTATATTTTTCATGACAATTGGCTTACAATTTACTGAAGGATCACTAAGAAGGAGATGACTTGTTTTGTTGAAAATGATTTCTCTAAACCATTCCTTTCTTCTTATTTTCCATAGCTTGTATTTCTTTACTTTCTGAGGCATAGGTCATTGGATGTTATCTTTCAATTAAAAATAAAAAAGTAGAAAGATTTAATTGGGCAAATTATGTGGATGCAAGGATAAAATATAAACGTTCCACTAGTTTATGTCAAAATGTACCTGTCTTCGTGTTTTCAGAATACTACAACAGAATACCATATAATACCATAAACCAGGAGGCTTGTAAACTGAGATATTTATTTGGCTAAGTCATCCAAGATCATGGTGCAGACAGATTCAGTGTCTGATGTGGGCTGCTTCCCGGATTATAAATGATTGTGTTCCCACTGTGACTTCACATGGTGAAAAGGGCCAGGAAGCTCTCTGGCATCTCTTTTAAAAGGACACTCATCTCATTCATTAGGGCTTCACTCTCATGACCCAATCATGTCCCAAAGTTCGCACCTTCAAATACTATCCGCTATTGTTTAAATGATGTTTCTCCCTCCGAAATCATATTGAAACTTAATTTTCAGTGCAACAATATTAATAGGTGTAGTCTTTGGGAGGTGAATAAGTTATAAGAGTTTTGCCCTCATGAATGAAACTAACAACCTTACAAAAAGGCTGGAGGTGGAAGAGAGTGATTTTTTGCTTTTCTGCTTTCTGTCATGTCTAGACACAGCAACAAGATGGCATCTTGGAAGCAGAGAGAAGCCCTCAGGTGACACCAATGATAGTGCCTTGATCTTGGACTTTGCAGCCTTCAGAACTGTAAGGAATAAATTACCCAGTTTCAAATATTTTGTTATAGCAGCACAAATGAACTAAGACACTATCACAATGAGGATTCGTCTTCAACATATGAATTTTGGGAGGACACCAACATTCAGTCTATAATGTCAAGAGCTGTCCTACTATAAGGAACGGCATGGGAGCCTGAGGAGTGATACCCCTTTTTCTGCAGGCTACAAGGGGATCCCATGTGTGTGGCACGGCTCCATGGAATTTCTTGTTTGATCACCTTTGGTTGTTTGACAAGGCTTCCCAGAATTAAACAGCCTAACCTTTTGGCTTAGTATGGCTTTGGGAAATTCCCTGGAGTTTCTCAAAGGACGTGTTAAAATACATAAAAATTAACTGGTTTATTTAAAGGATATTGTCAGTACTAAAGGTGTTTTTGATGCATGTTCCCGGTATGGGTTGGCTCGATTTAATTTTGTTATTGATCTTTCTTGTTAGTGGTGTGTGCATGAACCCATTGTGGCTGTGGTCATGCTCTTGTACGTGTGGAATGAAGTTATTATGTTGGATTTCTATCCACATCCCTCAGGGAGGTGGTGTGTACGAGTGCAGTGGTGTTTACAATTATTTGATCATTAACCAGTTACAGAATTATTTTTTTTCCCCATTCCCACAGTTTCAGTTGACTTGCCAAGAACATGTTGTTTCCCTAGTAATAATAAGAATGATATAGTGTGTTTTTGTTAGTTTGAGCAGGATCATTTAACTTTTCACTTTGTTCCTTGTGCTGTTCCCAGAGTCTATTGGCAGGGAGATGAGAAGTTTTATTATAAAGATAAATAAGATAGTAGAAAAACATAAATTTTGATATTAACAGGTTTTGTTTAAATTAGTTTGTAACATAAAATTTGTATTAATAACATAAAATTTAATAGAGATTTATAGTTAAGTTTTATGATAAAAATAGAGATTTATAGTTAAGTTATATGATCAAAAATCATGTTATAAATATTGTGATTTTGACTATAAATTAAAATGATTATATTATATACAGTATAAACAATTGTTAAACATAACTAATCAATGCGATTAAAATCAAGTGTAGTAAGTATAAGTAAGATTAAAAAAAATGTTAAATTGTAAGTTAAAAAGGTTAAGAATTATAGTTTAAACTAAAAGTCTGACGCTCTTTAAAGCCAAGCATGCTGCTATTGTATAGTTTTCTGACCACAAGCCACAGGCTTTGGGGTGAACTATTGATGCATGAGTAGATGTTTTTGTCACAGCATGAGTGCCTTGGAACGTTCTGACCTTTCTTTTTCAACAGAAACAAAATAAGAAATGTTTTGATTAAAAGATAAATCAATGTGTAAAAGATTAAGTAAAAACATATAAATAAAGCAAGATTCTTGTGGTTGGTGTCCACACTTGCACTAGACAACTGTGGTCCATCTCTTCCTTTTCACCGAATCCACACCACCTATTCAGGTCCAACAAATCCTGTGGAGCTGGTCTCCGGCACTATAACAGTACCATTACAAGGTAAACATTGCTCATTAGTATTTGAAATTCTAAATTTCAAAAAAGTTTTGATTTTTTAGAGTTAGATAACATATATTTTCATTACATATACTTTATATTCACTTTGTTCAAATACTAAGCTGTGTACTATAAATTAGGATTTAAAGTTTTTATTATCATTTTGCAGTGGCAATCACACTAATCCAGCAGTTAGTATAGCAATTAGTTCCAACTTGCATGACAAAAACTATGTAAATTCAGAACTGTGGTTTTCAAGTACAATTATAATAATACACTTTATTTTTAATGACTTTGCAGCTATAAAGATTATTATTTGCATTATCTAATTTATTTGTCTCATATCGATTATATGTAGTGTTTCTTATCCACTCAAAAAAACAATAAGTTTGTCCTCCAAAGATTTGGCAATATTGCCAACAGAAAGGTAAACTGTGAAATCTACTCATGGTAGAAGAGAATGTTCAATCCTGAATGGACCAGTCTACATAATAAATGGACAGTATGTGAAATCTTTTTTTATTTTTTGTTAATTCTGCTGTGTTGGCCTATATTGATGCAGTATTTTGACATAATAAATAAATAAATAAACACACACACACACACACACAGAGTGAGAAAAAGCTTATCAAAAGAAGATAGAATTGTAATCATATACAGTGTATATTCACAAAATAAAAATTAAAAAAAAATAAAATAAAATAAAATAAAATAAAAAAAAAAAAAAAAAAAAAAAAAAAAAAAAAAAAAGAGTGAGAAAAAGCTTATCAAAAGAAGATAGAATTGTTAGGGAAGGAAAGTTGATGTAGAACTTTATCTGTGAACATAAGAGCACTATTATGAGGAAGTAGAATCTCACCAAATGGATGATACCATTCCAATTTCCTTTTAAACCTAAAATAGAAAAAAGTTCAACCAACTTTTGTGACTCGAAGAATTCTTAATGAAGAAAAAGAAAAAAATCCCAAATCTGAAATCAACACGAGATCATCAAAATTATTTTTGCTCTTAACCAAATCATTTTAATTATCAGTTGATTTACAAAGTTACCAGAATTTAGCAAGTTATTGAAATAATCATGTGAACTTTAGATATTCTCGTTTCTGACTGTAATTTCAGATTAAAAAGTAATGAGTATTTTTTCTGTCTACATTTTTCTCCTGAAAAATTTAGATATTGTGAGTCAAATTCTATACACTAATAGAAAACTCTGGGCCATGCAAGCAAACAGCAATATTATAGAAATCAACAATATAATTCAGATATTTTCTAGCATAGAAACTTCCTGGCTTCATCAGAATTAGTTAGCTAACCCAATACTATATTCATATCCAAATTAATAAATCACATGACTCCACTTTTACAGATGAGTAATAGTCATTAATTATTTTTTTTTTTATTTAAAATGCCACAATTAGTATGTGTTGGATCCAGGATCCCAAATCATTTTTCAGGTTCAAAATTCATTTTTTCTTACATGAGGATACCTTGAGACATAATGTTGATGGAGAATTATATAGGATTTTAGAGGCAAAAAGAAACCTAGAATTCATATAATTCAGTCTTTAAAATTTAGAATTGAGAAAACTAAAGTTTATAAAGTTTGAGAGATTTTTCTAACAATGGAGCCAAGAACAGACCCTGTCTTCTCATACAATATCTGCTAAATAAATACTAAAATTGAGAGATGAATATTTAAAATATATATTAATTAATAAAACAATTGACTAAAAGAAAACATCAGCTGGCCTTTAAATAATAATAATAATATGCCTGAAACACTATGTGTGGAGGAATGCCTTTTGGATGTAAAGTAAGGGGGTGACTAAAGAGCAAAAAGGAGGATAAAAAGAGTGGATTATAGGTAGAAGTGTTCCTTATAGAGCTAAAACATGAAATATATGCACATTGAATCTTCTGGAACAGGACATGTTTTGTCATTGTTGCTTATAAATATAATGCCTCTAAGACAACACTAATAAAAATGAAGGTTGGCAAAATAAACCACCCTAAAATATGCCACTTTGGTATATAAATTATTTTGAGCAAATTGTACATGAAGAATAGCAAAAAAAAAAAAAAGGACATTCTAATTTCTCCTTTTTTTGCTAAAAACAGCAACTAAATATTCCTATGTGAAAGATGCCCTTCCTGTACCAGAGAAAAAAGAAATACTCTTCAAGAGGGAATGATAGTTCAGAGAATCCGGTAAAAACAGACCTTATTAAAACAAATCTATTCCTTTAGACTCCTCATGTAGTTTGGTTACTTTTTCACAATTGCCTTTTGTTGTTCAACTAAGATTAAAAACTTAGATTTTGCCAATTAAAAACTTAGATTTTGCCAATTCTCGGGTCTTTATTTCCTCATGAGAGCACCCACATCATGTAAAACTTACATATATTTGTGGGCTTTTTTTTTTTTTTTTCCTATTAATCTGTTTTATGTCAATTTAATTCTCAGGCACAGCCAAAATCCCTAAGAGGTTAGAGATGAGGCAAGAGAAAAGGCCTGTTCTATACAAAATTTTGCATATTGTTTTATTAGTTTGGAGACTGAAATGTATCATGTTCCAGATTATTTGATTGGATATGGCTAGCTAATTTAGTAAATCAATTTATGAATGAAAATCAGACCAAAAGAAACAAATTAGCATAACTGATTATGATATTTTAACATAACTGATTATGATATTTTGGTGAGTATGTAGAAATCTTGTGCCCCTTTTAAACTCTTCACATTAATAGATGATCATTCTTTCTCTTTCTTTACATTTTCTCTCTTGTTTTTCTCAAACTATGTTCATGAAATCCCAGTTCATAATCACCTGAGTTATTTATTCATTTGTTTTATAAATGTAAGATTTCTCAGCTCCTATTCCAGACCTAATGTTTCAAAATTACTAGGTAAAGACTTGGAACCTTATCTTTAAAAACTACTGTCATGTCATTTAGGGGCAACAGAGTGTCCAATCTACATGAAACAGAAGAAAGAAGAAATAATTTTTGCATATATGCCTTGAATCTTACCAGGATCGTATTTTGGATGTTCTAAAATGTAAATAAATGTTTAAACTACCCAAGGATTCAAAATTTTACAGACTTTTATTTGTATTCAAGACTAAAGACCACCCAACTCCCTTGTGAGTTATTAAGACTTAAAATCCTTCATTAAAAAAATAAAATACATTCTATGTTATCAATATACTAAGAAGAGTGTCAACCATGCAGTGTTGAAAATTTCCTACCATACACAAGCAAATTAATATAGTTAAGATTTTGTTTTGAGTTGGCCATAATGTTTCCCATTGACACTCTTTTTGCATTTTAGATGATAAATTCCAATCAGTTTAACCTTATGCTTATCAATTAATTTTGGTTAACTGCTGATAGATATCTTTACCTACAATATTGTGAGCTATATTTATCCTGTTATCCGTTTATAATGCAAAAATGCATTAGATCAAAGATATATCTTCAGAGATATTTTATTACAAAAGTGCAATAGAGAAAAGTGTAGTACACCAAAATAATTAATATTAAAATACAATGTTTACTATTTAATTTACATTTATTATTCAAATTGGAAATTCTATACTAGCAGGGTTATCTACCCAATAACCTGATGAAACTAGGTAGTGTCTGTGGTAGATGTTATCTGGATTATACTGTTGATTTCTATAATGTTGTTCTCTGCTTTAATAACCCAGAGGATTCTCTCAGCATATAGAATTTGACTCACAATATCCAAATTTCACAAGTGAAAAATATAGACAGGAAAGTATTCATTAATTTTCAATCTGAAGTCACAATCAGAAAGCAGAATATCTGAAATACATGAGATTATTTCAGTATCTTGCTAAATTCTGGTGACTTAGAAAATCATTTGTAAGATTTGCCCTAATATCACTACTATAGGTTGGGACAAATAATACTTTAAGTGATAATGACTTAACAGCATTGGAGCTGCCTGGCTTAAATCTACAAGAGAATCAAAGGTTAGTAACACATCATCAATGTAGTGAAACATCATAACCATGCTGGGCCTAGTCCACCTGGCTAGGTCCCCAGCCATCAAACCATGACAGATAGTTGGGTTATACAGATAACCTTAGGGAAATACTTGAAAGGTCCACTGTCTTCCTTCTCAGCTGAAAGTGAACTGATCTTGGCTGTCAGCCAAGATTGGAATAGAGAAAAAAGCATTTTCAAGGTCCAATACATAATGATAAGTCCCCAGCTGAGTTGTCAGCTGATCCATCAAGTCGTGAGCTGAAAGCACAGCTGCATGCAAAGGAGGCAGTACTTTATTCAGTTCTCAATAATCTAGTCATTCTCCAGGGACCATCAGGCTTTTTCACTGGCCATACTGGAGCATTAAATGGGCTATGAGCTAGACAAATAATGTCAAACTTCTCTAATTCCAATATAGTGACACTTATCTCTGCATGTCCTCTTGGTAGGCAATATTGCTTTACATTAACTACATGTCTTGGCTTGGGTAACACCTGTGGGTCATGTTTGGCATATTCTCATAACACAGGCTTTACTGTCCATATTTGCAGCTCAAACTCTCCAATTGTTGTTTGCAGGTGCAAACTATAAAATACATCCATACCCAAGATGTATTCAGCTACAGGAGATATATATACAGTATATACACGAGGAGGTAATCTTCCTATGCCCAATGGCAATGACACAGCTTTGAACTCAGTAGTATGTCCTCCATAGCCATCTATATGAACTGTGGCCCCTGGATACTTATCTGGATTGCCATATATCAGACTACATTCTGCACCTGTATCCACCAATGCCAAAACATGCTGTACATTTGTTCTCAACCAATATATTACCAATTCATCATGAAGCTTCTGGTCCTCACCTGCCCCCAAAAGATGAGTACCTTGGCCTGCTCCCTAATCAAAATGGAACAGTTCATCTGCCTCCATGGAAGCAACCAAAACGTCCTTTAAATCCACTGAGCATACCTTGCTACCTTTTTCCCGATGTTTGCTGAAATGCTGTTCAGGGCGCAATTGCTGCCACAAGGCAAACAGAACTGCATTTGGCTGCTGGTCAATTTTTTTTTTTTTATCAACCCCTGCTGCAAGCAAGTCAAGCTACATCTGCTTATGGCTGGTCCCTTTAGGATAAAATCCCAAGCATTTCTTGGGGGTTTGATCTTAGCCACCTTTCGGACCCCTTTTGCTTGTCTCCTCTCCTCTACCTCACCCAAGCTTGCTATCATGTTCATTACCTCATGTATAGGATGACCAATGTATAGAGCTAGTATGGCCATCAGTGATCCAAAGGGTGTTGACGGGGCATTTTGCAGCACTATGTATCCCATGCTGCCTGTAAATTTTTCATTGTCCGGGCAGCAGGTGTTCACATTAAACATGGACTGCCACATCCCCATCTCCCGAATGATTTGGAACAGCTCAGAATATGTTTGCAATTTACTAACAATCTTGGGCAGTTCTCCAGAATTTGCCCACATGGTTCAGCAGCTGCACTCACCCATTCCATTAAGGAGTGATTACCTTGCCCTGGTGCATACCTGTGGCTATTCTGCAGCCGCTGCCTCAGGGATGGATGTATGGCAATGGAGGCCAATTTTTCCATCTCCTCCCAGAACACATCACACTATCCACCCCTAGGTCCCATAACCGCAACAGCCAAGCAGCCAGGGGCTCCCAATGTTTGTTCCTGAATTGTCTTCCCAAATCAACCAGTTCATCCTGTGTAGATGAGACATAGGTGGTGAACTGGGTCTCCTGTGGATTGCCCACTGGTTGTCTGGTTTCATAGGCTGCTCGTGTTTCAATTTCTTATGCACAACAGATCATGCCTGGAGACACACGGTTTCACCCAACTCACCACTGAGTTGGTCGTCTTCCCTGGTGTGAGAGGCAGGAGTGGTCAGTCGCTGCACATCACCCTCCAGGATAATCATCCTTGCTTTCAACAACTCTGCTTTCTCATGAAAATCTCGATCACTTTGCAGCATAGTTAACTGTAGCCCGGCTCCAGTCAGCAGAAAAGTGGCCACTGGGCACCACATGCTCAAGGATAGCCACATTTCCTCCCCTTCCCAAGGGGTTTCGTGTTATAGTACCTGGTCTATGCTGCCCTGCAATATAGTGTGCAGCAACCAGATCCCAGTCAGCAGGAAGGTAGCCATAGGGCAGAGCATATTCAAAAGTATCCACATTTCCTCCTTCTTCCAAGGGCTTTCAGCTC
Organism: Galeopterus variegatus; assembly: GCF_000696425.1. NCBI lineage: Eukaryota > Metazoa > Chordata > Mammalia > Dermoptera > Cynocephalidae > Galeopterus > Galeopterus variegatus. Next base: position 94,802 of record NW_007730626.1, read on the forward strand.
CTATACCTGCTCAGCTCCTATTACTGCCGAGCTCTTTTAACTGGCAGTAATCCTGCCGACTGGGCCAATTGTTGAGCTAGGGCTGGATCTGGAGCTCACAGACCCCTGAAGCCTGTTCACAGACTGGGTCACAAACCCTTCACACGCCAGGCTGGGTCTCCAGACCCCTCACATGCCAGGTTGGGTCACCAGACATGTCACACACAGGTCTATGAGCTGGGCAACCAGGAAAAAGGTCTTTGGAAGCCGTAGGTTGGAGAGCGTGGCTGCACAGAGTGGAAGCCCAAGGCAGACACCAGCCAAGTCATGGTGCTGCACATGCGCACTAACTACACCCACCCACATCTTATTTACAAGGAATGTCCTATGCCACCCCCAACCATACCTAAGGGGGGGGGGTCTGATTATTCTGTTTTTCCAACAGTATGTATTAACATATTTAAATTTCACATGATCCTGTGAAATAGTTATGTTTTATTTCTAATTTTAGTGAAGTGGAATCTGAGTCATGGGAAGTTTAGTAAATTTCACAGAGTCACATAGCCACTAAATTTTGGAGCTCATTTACAAACTTAAGCAATGCATTTATACTCTTTACCAATCTGCTATACTAAATAGTAGAATTTTATTAGTTAATAATCACTTAAATCATGAAAGATGCTCTTATAATAAAAGTGTTTGAAAATAAAATGTAGATAGTACATATCCAATAATTTAGCAGTATAATAATATTATTAACTATTAATATTAATAATTATAATAGTAAAATTAATTGTGAAATAAAATCGCCTTTTTACCAGTGGATGGTAAAGCATATTTAAGTCAGTAATTAATTAACAATGAAACTATTCCTAACAGTAAGCAAAATGTTGCAAGATTTATGATAAAAAAAGAACTAATATATAATCATCAATCGCCTTTTTACCAGTGGATGGTAAAGCATATTTAAGTCAGTAATTAATTAACAATGAAACTATTCATAACAGTAAGCAAAATGTTGCAAGATTTATGATAAAAAAAGAACTAATATATAATCATCAATCATGAGTATCACACCATACCTCACTTTAACAGAAGACAGAAATCTCTGGTCAGAAATTTACTCTCTTCATCTATTTGGGCTACTATAACTAAATGCCATAAACTGGGTGACTTATACACAACAGAAATTTATTTCTTACAGTACTGAAGGCTGTGAAGTCCAAGATCAAAGCCGACAAATTCAATGTCTGCTTGCATCTCATTTTCTGGTTCATAGATGATTCCTTCTTGTTGTGTCTTCAAAAGCTCTAAGAAGAAACAAACAAGCTCTATGAAGTCTCTTTTATAAGAGTATTAATATCATTTATGAGGGCTCTACTCTTCCGACCTAATCATCTCTTAACTGCTCCATCTCCTGATACCTTCACCTTTAGGGTTAAGATTTCAACTTGTGAATTTAGGGAGCATAAAACATTCAGACAATAGCACATAGAGCAGAACTATTAGTTACATTAACTTCCTACCTGAACATTTGCAGGGAATAATTGTATATACTATTGCCCTTTGCCAAAAATTTTATCAATATAAATATTTTTAAAATAGAAAGCCTTGTCTAGGCTTTTTTTGGCCATGGTCTCATTGTAAGAATCATTTTTGTTGCTTAAACTCCTCGTGTGTTTGATTCTCAAGGCTAGAGCTGCAGTCTGCATACTAAGGCTCTCAGGTCAACTCCAAAACTCCATCTATTTCTGTAAATGACATTTTACTGGGACATAGCCACACCTAATTATTATGTATTGTCTATGGCCACTTCTATACTACAAGGGCAGAATGGAGTAGTTGTGGTAGAGACGGTATATGCTGGAAAGCCTAAAATATTTACTACTGAATGCTTTACTGAAAAAGTTTGCCAACCACTGCCATAGAACTAGAGACTCTGTGACTTTAGAATTCCCTGAATCATGACTTCTGACTACAATTCCAAGAAGTTTCTAAAGCTTCTTTGCTGACATATGATTAAACAGGTAAATGAAGCTGCACTGGAAAAGAAGCTTTTGGCAGGGAGTTTGCATGAGTGTGTGTGTATGTTGGGGAAGGAATAGTTCCTCTTTTTCAATTCTACTAAGATTTGAATAAATTTGGTCGCAAGGATCAAAGCAGAAAACTGACAATAAAAACAAATCAAAAATCTGAAATACGTATAGTTCTATAGGCTAGGTAGTGTATAACAAATATTTTTCTAGCTTTATACAAGTTGGTAGTAAAAAGTTTATAATGCATTTATATTGAATTTACAAATTAATAAAGTTATATAACAAATGTTATTTTTTTCCTCGGTTTCTACAAGTTAGAAGTAGAAAAATCTATATTGAATTTATAAATTTATAGTTTTATACTTGTACACAGATGACCACATATATTTCATATTTTTTAAGCTCATCATACCCGATATCATAGTTAATAAATTATTTACCTGATTCTGAATCCAAATATGAGATTTTTGGCTTCTAGTGTGGTCACATATTGTTATGACCACCTCAATCCATTGTTACAGTGTTCACATAGTCTGTCATAGTCTATGTGTGGACCATATCCTAATTTGTTATATTTTAATGGTGTTCATTAAATTGCCCTAGTGCACCTTGACTTTTTACAATCAATAAACATGATTGATATGTCTGAAATTGACAGTCTGTTTTAAAAATAACACTATAAGTCATCACTTAGATTGAATAAATCTTATGAAATTAGCAGGTGAGTATTTTCTGTAAGAGATGATAAGTTAGCTATTCTTGGAAAATGACAACATATAAATATATTTCAAGGAAGAAGGCATGGATGTTTTTTTCCAATTAATGTTAGCACATCTTGACCTATCTATTTACATGACAAATAGTCAACATGGGTCTTATTTGTAAGAATGAAATACCTTAAGAGAGGGTAAAACTGTTGAAAAACCTAATCAGTGAACCAGTCTTAGAAGCTCTCCTTTCATTTGCTCACAACATATAGAGGTGCTTCTTATCCTAAAAAACAGACTCCCACAAAATTTGCATTTTTTAATATCAAGTAAACTTACTGTTTTTGTTTTTGTTTGTTTAAAACTAAATCCAACCTTAATGTATTTAAAATATTAAATCCAAATATTTATTCGCTTTTTCTCAAACATACAAATCTTCTAATAAGCAAATTGACATAGTATCTCTATACTTTACTTTTAAATTTTATATATGACAAGTTTTAATAAAGAAAACATAAGATTTTTTTGAATAGTGCGAGCAATAAAGATAATTTTTTATAAACCTCTAAAAATAGCATAACGTTCCTACTATCTTCTTAAGACTGCTTTCTAAATGATATTGGGAAAATTTTAATTTACTTATCAGGGCTGTTAGTTTCAGCACTAATTACAAATATTGTATTTAATTATTCACTAGATAATATTGGAAGTCCACCAAGTCTAAATTGCACATGCATAATTCCTATTACTACCCATTTTTAAATACCAAGTAGAAGAGACCTAAGTGAATGATGTATTAAATCAGGAAATAAACAATCAGAAAATATTTACTGAGCATTTATTACAGTAAAAGCATCCAAGAAAACAATTGGATGGAGAATGAGAAAGGTTTTTTTGTTTGTTGGTTGTTTTGTTTTCATCTTCATGGTGTATAATAAACTGTCTGACCAGTTTTCAATCAAGAAATCTAAAGGGTTGTAAGAAAGCATTGGAAAGCAAATGGAAAGAATGCATAGCTAATTTACTAATTCAGAGATTTCTTAAAACAGTAAAAAAAAAAAAAATGGTGTAACAAAAAATTAAATAAAGGTAAATAAAAATGAAAGCCTCAAGAAATAAAGATGACTGCTTGTTTTATTTTTCCTTTTTAAATTTTTTTCTCTGAGAATTAATAAATTCAGCAGTTTTCTGACAAGCAAAGTCTAATCCATTTTCTTAAAATAATAGAATAAAACATAGAAATTATCTTTGCTAAAAGATATTCCATAAAATAAAAATCAGAATCATGATCCAAACAAGTATTTGATGGCAAAGATGATAGTGCCAAGAAATGAAATTAAAGTTTAGTATGGATCAAGGAAGTAAGAGCTCATCTTTTATTCAAAAACAAATAATCTGTGCAGTATTGGCTAGCGAGGGTTTAGTTCATTGCAATCTCCATCAGCCCACAAATATAGTAGCAATAGTAAAGTCAATGCAGTCTAGGCTGCATAATAAAAGTTTAGAATTCATAACAATTGAATGTCTACTTATGGTATTATATCATGATTTTATTTATGTGTTTATTTATGAGGATAATTTACAAAGTGGGAGATTGCTAGAGAGAAAGTATCCAGGAGATTAGAGATTTAAAGCCCATTGACTTAGATGGCAGTATGAAACACAGAACTTTGACAAATGGAAAAAGAAAACCCCAAACTACAATTACTAAATGTTATGTTCATATAAAGGGCTGCCTGTAGGAAGGAAGGAATTATACTCTATACATTTCTGGGAACATTACTAGGACCTTGGGGAGGAATTTGTTGAAGCAGTTTTCTACTGAAGGTGAGAACAGTTCTCAACAATGGGAAATATCATGAAATTGGGATAGACCATCCTCGGAGAAAATGCTTTCAATTATGTAACCAAGGCAATTCTTACTATATCAATATATTTTGTAATGAATACCCTCCGACATTCCTTTAAATCTAAGAAACTGTAATTAATTAGGCCTGAACAGTGGATTGTTTGGTTTAGTGTAAATTTCTTGTTAACAGTTCTTTTGTGTTCATCTTCCATCAGAAAAGTTTGAAATTTTATGTTTTATCAAAACAGCTATAGATAGTATTTTTCATATAAATTTTAATGGTGAGTAACTAAAGAAAAGCCTTTGATAATTATTCTACGTTAAAAAATGTGTTACGTTTCACAACAATCTTTCAGGCTATAGATGTTCACTGTGTAAGTGTTTCTCACAGTTAAATGTGTTCTAATGTGGTTTTCAGAGTGCCTTTTACAGCCTCACATTTCAAATTGAGCAAAAAGATATCTTTCCATAACCCCACGATATGCAATCTGCACAACTCATATTTATTTTTTCATATTGAATTTTCATCTGTCGTAACAAACATAGCTGGCTACAGTGCTGATCAAATTCTTGACATTGATTTTGTGTGACAGATGATTTGCACAACTATTTTCCACATGCATTGTATCACACTTAGGAAATAGGCAGGACAACATATTCATTTAGGGGTTTTTACCTTGGTTAGCTGTTTGTTACTTCATTGATATCAAATTTATCAAATTGGATAATTTCAATTACCAAGAATAATTGCTAGAGTTGGTAAATTCATTTACTTGTCAATGAAAATTTCCCTGAAAAATGTGCGTTAGTAGATGCAAATTTACAGTGAGGATAATTTGACTTTTTAACCATATTATTGTGCTGGGCCAGGTCAGGCCATAGGAATTGGCCAAGAGACATCCTTTTTCTCTAGGGTATTGTGTTACCGGAATCGTAATGTAGAAATGTCTATATTGAGTAGCAGTATTTTGGGGATCCATTCAGAAATATTTATCTGCCAGAATTTTAATTCAAAGTAGTATACCAATTGAAAGGAAAATTCAACATCAAAATGGAGAACAAGTAAAGATGTTGGAGAGAGATTATTCTTGCCCAGAGTGTTTGTGTTTGCTTTTAGTAGTACTCGTTTCCACTTGGTTGGACCCTAAAGGAAATGGAAAGAATTCCCTTAGGTTCTGTATTATTGCAAGAAGTTCTCCAAATTTATGTGACTCAAACTTGCATTTTAACTGACCTTTGTACCTTAGGTCACTGTCAAGATTCTGGTGTTTGGAATAACAGTCATGCATTCCTAGATCACTGAGGAAATCAAGAGTGGTAAAAATTATTAATAAAACTGTACATTGTTTCTTATTTATAGGAACTTGTTAATATTTCACCATTTTGATACATTTCATGGATTGTTCTATATTAATATATCATGCATAAAATTTGTATAAAATTATATGAAACAGTTGTAAAGGAAATACTTTGTAATTAGAAAAATATAAATAATTTATATCTGTAAATATGTTCATATCTGATAGTGTGTAAAAGTACTATTTTATATTATATTACATAAGTGGGAATTCATATAAATGTTTCAGAAATTATTAAATCTATGTCCTCCTCACAGGGGCAGCTAATGTATATGAGAAATTTGGAGATAAATCTCTGAAAAAGAGGAATGAATCCTGTAAGTGGCCAAAGTAAGCAATGTGAAAACATTTAACGTTTTAAAACTTAAATAATTATTGAGTACTTAATTCCAGCTGTTATGCTAGATATTAGTTGTACAAATGTGCATAAAATTAACTTGCCCATTTCCCTCAAGAAACATTCAATTTTATCCTATAATGACAGATAGAAAAACAACTATCAATAACATTTGGTTCATGGTGTGATTGCAAGCAGTTGTATGCTATAAGAGCACTGAATAAGGACAAACTTAAGCACTGACCCAAACTGGAGAAGGTAACAGGCTAGTCACTAGACATGTTATAGAAATACTAATACTGAGCTGTGGCCTAAAGATCATGAAGGCTATGAGATTGGAGGTACTGCATGGAATGGCTGAGGCTGAGTGGATACCATGTAGCAATGAGAGTAAAAGAGTGGCTATAAGAGCCCTTTGCAAGGACCATAACATTCTTTGTGGCTGAACAATGAAAGAATGAGCTTTGTAGAGGTGGCTGTGAGATCACCAGGACTGGCTAAAAATCAGGTTTAGAGAGGTGAGCAGAATCCCAATCTGCATAGTCTGATGAGCTGAATCTGTGGTTTCTCTTCTCACAAAATAACAAAAGGTACTTCTTTTGTAAAGGGAGAAGTTCACTATCTCTTCCTTATGTCTTGTATTATGCTGCAGATATGGATTCCTCCTGTCTTAACTCTGACAGTTTAGGTGTCAGTACGTATCCTTTCAGTTCTGGTTGATTTCTAATTCACACCTTAAAGGAGATATTTCAAGTCTTGTTTTTTGTTTTTTTAATGGTGTCTGCAAACTAGATTAGCTGGCTATTTTGTTGTTCATTTTATCGACAAAAATGATACTCAATAGTATGCCTTTGATAAGATCTATAGAACATTCTCATACCTTTCAGACAACAGTTTTTTTAATGGTGTCTGCAAACTAGATTAGCTGGCTATTTTGTTGTTCATTTTATCGACAAAACTGATACTCAATAGTATGCCTTTGATAAGATCTATAGAACATTCTCATACCTTTCAGACAACATGAAGAATTGATAATGATAATGGGCTGACAAAGTACACAAACAAATGTCATGGTATGGTTTTTTGACAACGTGCAATATGCATTATTATTGGCCTATATAACCATTATTTCAAAAATCTTACAAAACATTTTTACCTTAAATGATTTTGTATAAATGCAAATCATGTTATTTTGCTTTCACATTGTTTGTAGGACTTCAGATTATGTTAAATTTTAGCACTAGTGTTTTAAAAATATATATATTCTTCACATGCAGAATTGAAAGAGAACCAATAACTTGTTTTGCTGTCTGTGACAAACCATGAGTTCACTTTCTTCTGGGACTCAAGCCAGGAGAACGGTGATATTCAAATAATGTTGTTTCCCTATTGCAATATTTATTATTCAATTAATTTTTTGATGCTTCCATCTCCTATGGGCAGGAGTAGTAAGACATCTTTTAATTACTTTCTATTTCACATAGAGCTGCTTTGGGTAATCTTAGAAAACAAATTCTAATTACAATTTTTTAAATGACTAACTTCTACTTATGCTCTCTAGCCACTGTTGAAAATATGGGTCAGCAAAACACTAGCCAGAATGAAATTATTCAAGGCTTTGTATAAAATTCCTTTTAGATTTGTAATACTTTAGACTTGTTATTCTTATGCATGTAATTTAAGACAATGATAATGAAATGTTGAATTTCTTCCAATGGATATAAATGCTATGATATTTCCCAATTATCCTCGTCCATCCTGGGGTCAATGGTTACAGACACAAGTTAATTAGAATTTTTCTTCCTTAAAAATAACAACATTATTGNGATAATGATAATGGGCTGACAAAGTACACAAACAAATGTCATGGTATGGTTTTTTGACAACGTGCAATATGCATTATTATTGGCCTATATAACCATTATTTCAAAAATCTTACAAAACATTTTTACCTTAAATGATTCTGTATAAATGCAAATCATGTTATTTTGCTTTCACATTGTTTGTAGGACTTCAGATTATGTTAAATTTTAGCACTAGTGTTTTAAAAATATATATATTCTTCACATGCAGAATTGAAAGAGAACCAATAACTTGTTTTGCTGTCTGTGACAAACCATGAGTTCACTTTCTTCTGGGACTCAAGCCAGGAGAACGGTGATATTCAAATAATGTTGTTTCCCTATTGCAATATTTATTATTCAATTAATTTTTTGATGCTTCCATCTCCTATGGGCAGGAGTAGTAAGACATCTTTTAATTACTTTCCATTTCACATAGAGCTGCTTTGGGTAATCTTAGAAAACAAATTCTAATTACAATTTTTTAAATGACTAACTTCTACTTATGCTCTCTAGCCACTGTTGAAAATATGGGTCAGCAAAACACTAGCCAGAATGAAATTATTCAAGGCTTTGTATAAAATTCCTTTTAGATTTGTAATACTTTAGACTTGTTATTCTTATGCATGTAATTTAAGACAACGATAATGAAATGTTGAATTTCTTCCAATGGATATAAATGCTATGATATTTCCCAATTATCCTCGTCCATCCTGGGATCAATGGTTACAGACACAAGTTAATTAGAATTTTTCTTCCTTAAAAATAACAACATTATTGATAACAACAAAATTAACTGTACATAGATTTGTTAGCATCTGATCAGATCTCTGCAAAGTTCATTTGATTTAGTTATTGATAAAATCAATATTATATCACAAATGCTTAATGCACCATCATTTCAAATCTTCTAATATTAGGTTATTTGTGTATTTGGCAATTTATGTGTATAGGTTACTCAGGATTATATATTTGAAAGGATTCATAAGACTCCACAGAGCATTTTTTTTTT
>NW_007730626.1:105680-107013 GCF_000696425.1 Galeopterus variegatus
CGCTCAGCCAGTGAGTGCACCGGCCATCCCTATATAGGATCCAAACCCGCAGTGGGAGCGCCGCTGCACACCCAAGCGCCGCACTCTCCCAAGTGCGCCACAGGGCCAGCCCTCCACAGAGCACTTTTACATAAGGATTTAACAAAGACTAATAATTCAGTACAGTATGAGAACCAGAGTTCAGGCAAATTTGAAAAGATACAAGAGACATTCAGGACAGCTCTGTGAGATCTTTCTTATCTCCAGAAGGACTATAATCTTTTAGAATTTGAACCAACAACATTTTTAAAATGAATCTTGAGTTGGAGAGGATTTGAGGAGGCAGATGTTTGCTGTGGAGGCTTTTATATCTCCATACTCATGTAGCCAAGACAGGGTGTCTGAGATATACATCAGTTGGTTAACAAACTACAGACCCAAAGAAACAAAGCATAAATGACACAGTGTATTAGTAATCCCCAGGACTACCCTCAGGCTCGATGATTTATTAGAAGAACTCATGGGACTTAGAAAATTTGTTATACTCATGATGTAAATANCGATGATTTATTAGAAGAACTCATGGGACTTAGAAAATTTGTTATACTCATGATGTAAATACAGTATCATCACAGTGAAATTATACAAATTTGAAAAATCAGCAAGGGGAAAAGTCACATAGGCCAAAGTCTGGGAGAAACCAGGCCTAAGCTTCCAGGTGTACTCTCCCAATGAAATTTTCTGATGTGTTTAATTCTCCCAGTAATGATGTGTGACAACATCTGCAATGTATTCTCAATGAGCAAAGCTCGCTTGAGATTAATTGTCCAAGGTTTCTATTGGGGTCAGTCACTTATGCATGTAGCACCTGTGTGCCTGACCTCAGGTACTCAGATTCCAGCCCACCAGAGCAAAAACAGGCATTTATCACAGATCACATTGTTAGCACAAACTATTGATCAAACTAGAACACTGTGGCCAAAGGTGGCAGACAACAAAGACAGGCAGATTATTTTCAAGGCTTAGAAACTAGGGAAGGATTAGTTGCAAAGAGAAGCCTTTCTTGGTAATATGCAGGGTTTGAGCAACCCAGGTCTGCTAAATTAGCTCTTTCCTGAACACACAGGTTATCCAACAAATACTTTTCAAGTTAAAATTAAAAAAAAACAAAACACAAAAACCTAGAGAAAGAATATAGTAAAAACAACTTAAAAGACAAATCAAACTACGTAAATGGACAGGTTTTATTTGAAGCAATATGCAAGCAACTATATACACATGTGGATATGTGGATGACATTTATGAAGCAATTAACAATTGTATCATTAGCTAGATATTTGAAACATAATAATAA
>NW_007730626.1:108688-110138 GCF_000696425.1 Galeopterus variegatus
CATAGACATTTCTCAGATATTTTCAAGAGGCTGATTAATAGTTTAAATTATATCGCGTTACAAGTTGGCATGTTTAAAAAGCAGTTAGTGCTAATGTGAAAATAAACATTTTAGTACAACAGCAAATATAACTTTACCCTGTTTTATTTCTTGATTCTAATGTGTTATTACGTTAAATTTGTGTTTTGGATCTATGTGTTTTTATTCCTTTTCATTCATGTCAGGAGAATTGAAGTAATGAAACATGACCTCCCTGAAGTCCTCTCCCTCCTTTGCATGGGCATTAAAGTACCCTGTTCTTTCCCTAAGTTTGTTTATTGCTTTTCTACACTTTCATTATTATTATTATTGTTATTATTATTGTTGTTATTATTATTGTTATTGTTATTATTATTATTTTGTGTTTCTCAAATCTTGTTTTCACAGGAATAGATCCTAAGATTTTGTGGGCATTTATCTTTTGAACATATTTTTTAAAAATTTCCTTTACTTTCCCAGACCTTTCTCCTGTGCTCTTTCTCCAATTTTTCAACTTCCCTTTTACTATTTTTATGCTTATTCTTCAGTACTAACTTGAGTTTAATAGGGAAGAAAATGGCCTAATCACATTACACCTAGAGCCTTACAATCTCCTTAATTTTCAGCACATCAATATGTTTCTCCAGGTTGCCGAGGCTGTAAAATATTCAGGTATAGTTTGATTCATTCTTCGTCTTCATCCACTGTATCTAATNTTGAAAGAGAAGTCTTCCCTTGGCACCTACAAATGTGATGTGATTACTATGATTTTGTAAGATAATGTAGTTTTAAGACCCATTGCAAAGTATTTAGACTTGAAGTGTGTATTATCTTTAAAATATTCAGCAAAATGAAAAGAGGGTGGGACTAGATGAAACAAGTATTTTGAAATGTTGGTAGTTATTGAGTTCTGGCATGTACACAGGAATCTATTTACATTCTAATTGTGTGTGTGTCTTTTAAAAAGTGAATAAAAATCAAAGAAAACTGACACTCAGAATACTGTAGAATGAGCATCAGTTTCCTAGACATGCAAAGTGAATACGATGCATAGACATTTCTCAGATATTTTCAAGAGGCTGATTAATAGTTTAAATTATATCGCGTTACNTTTTTGTCTTTTTTACTGACCGGCAATGGGATCGCAACCCTCGGTGTTGCGCCCGCACCGTTCTCAGTCAGTGAGCAGGAACCAGTCTCCACATGGGATCCGAACCCTCGGCAGGAGCGCCACCGCGCTCCCAAGTGACGCACTCTCCAGTATGCCACCGGGCCGGCCCCCAAAATACAGTGTTTTGACATGCTGTAATAAAAGAGCGGCCTCAAGGTCTCTCTGGCCTTCCCCCTCCCCCACTCTTATCTCTCAATCCCCTGTCACTCTCCAAAGCACAGGATGAGGCTGTTCTCTTATATGTCTAAAGTTGGAAACTGC
>NW_007730626.1:110935-114202 GCF_000696425.1 Galeopterus variegatus
CATAGACATTTCTCAGATATTTTCAAGAGGCTGATTAATAGTTTAAATTATATCGCGTTACGAGTTGGCATGTTTAAAAAGCAGTTAGCGCTAATGTGAAAATAAACATTTTAGTACAACAGCAAATATAACTTTACCCTGTTTTATTTCTTGCTTCTAATGTGTTATTACGTTAAATTTGTGTTTCGGATCTATGTGTTTTTATTCCCTTTCATTCATGTCAGGAGAATTGAAGTAATGAAACATGACCTCCCTGAAGTCCTCTCCCTCCTTTGCATGGGCATTAAAGTACCCTGTTCTTTCCCTAAGTTTGTTTATTGCTTTTCTATACTTTCATTATTATTATTATTGTTATTATTATTGCTGTTATTATTATTATTGTTATTGTTATTATTATTATTTTGTGTTTCTCAAATCTTGTTTTCACAGGGATAGATCCTAAAATTTTGTGGGCATTTATCTTTTGAACATATTTTTTAAAAATTTCCTTTACTTTCCCAGACCTCTCTCCTGTGCTCTTTCTCCAATTTTTCAACTTCCCTTTTACTATTTTTATGCTTATTCTTCAGTACTAACTTGAGTTTAATAGGGAAGAAAATGGCCTAATCACATTACACCTAGAGTCTTACAATCTCCTTAATTTTCAGCACATCAATATGTTTCTCCAGGTTGCCAAGGCTGTAAAATATTCAGGTATAGTTTGATTCATTCTTCGTCTTCATCCACTGTATCTAATTCATCAGTGACTAATATTGTTTTAGCCTTTATCAGAGCTCCTCTTCATCTCTTACTTTCCTTCATCCCACTCAGCCAACCTCATCCACCATTTTTTAAGCACTTACCATTAGACCGTTTTAATGAATTCATCAATAGTTTTACTAATAGGTGTTTCTCTGTGTCATTTATCTAAGAATCTACTTCGTAATGACTGCTTTCACCCCTGTATTAAATCCTAATGCCTCCACAGGTGCTTCTCTTAAGCAAAAAGTGCACGTTCCTTTGCCTGTCTTGTAAAATGTTAAACAATTTGTCCCTCCTCTGCTTTTCACTGTGCCACCCTGATCACACCTGACCTTGTCATGTTATTTAACATTTCTTCTTCGATGTCTGCTTTTCCGCTTTTCACTACGTTTTTCTTCTTGTCTCTAAATTTGAATGTGTGTGAAGGTGAAAGAGGTAAAAAGTTTACAAAATACCAGGTGTTTCATATTTCTGCCCAAGAAATATTAGAGTTTGATGTCTTTTGATGTCATCTGTATTTGCTCTTGTGAAAGCAAGTAAATTTTGGATTAAGTGTGATTAAACTAGGATTCAGGATCTACACCCTTTGCCCTCCATCACGTACCTGCTTTTTGGCACTCTTTTCTTTAAACTCAGTGGAGTTGCTCCCTTGCTTTTCACCTTTTCTGGTAGATTCGTTCCTAACTTGCCATTGATGGGATGTAGATGAACACCCCTCCCCTCCCCACCCGTGGAATCCTGGCTAGTATTTCATTTCATATCCTTGTTAATCAGACACTTTCAGTAACTTATTGCTTATCATATTTTTTAAAAAGGAAAACAAGAGAAAATAAGCAAATAAGGGAAAAACAAACAAGAAAAAATTCTAAAAAGTTTTTGGGCTATTTTTCTGATATATTCCCATACTATTAGATAAGATTATAAACTTGTCATGTGTGTGTCAATGTTATTTTTTTACTACCATATTTATTTATACCTATCATTTGCCTTTAATAATTCAAAATTAAAGACTGCACCCAAAAAATCTTAGTCATGTGCCTTCACTCATCTGTTATCATGGTCTACTGATAAAAAGACAGGTTTGTGTCTATAGTATAACATTCAGAAATTCCAAATTTAAATAATATAAGCTTACTTAAATACATGTTTTTTCTTTTACTTTATATTTACAATGCGTACTCATATATTTCTCATGGAAATTCTAAGTTAAAATAACCCTTCTCTGTGTACAATGGTATTTACTTCTTTCTAAATTCCTATTCTTTTACATAAACTTAATGAGACAAAATTCACAAAAATTCTTTTCCAATAATAATGCCTGCAGCTTCAGATACAAATTCTTCCAGTACTTACAGACAGATCCATTATATTATTTCTTATTTCTTTTAAGTTACATAACTATTTACTAAAATAATGCACATAACATTTTGCATTCTGCCTTTAGTATTTTTAAATATGCATGGCAAAATTTATTAAGTATATTTGAATGCCAGAGTTTTATAGTTCTTAGTATGTAGTGAGTCTGAATAAGTATAAATATGTATTTGTACAGTTTAAGGAAAAAAAAATAACTAACTCAAATAACATAGAGCCGGGCAATAATTAGAAATGAAATCATCACATAGAATGTATTTCCAAAGTAAATTACTTTAATTAAACAATTTGCTTAGTATTATAATTTTTACAATTCTTTTACTCTATTTTAGTTACTAGTCTCTGATTTTAACGAATAAAATCATTGAACAATGACATCTTAAAAGACCTGGTTTAAAGAGCTTTCTGGGAAAAAGAAAGTACTTAGATAATGGATAGTAACTACTTGGTGTCAGCATGCTTTGCAGTTTTCCTTTCTCTGTCTTTTGTCCTTACCATTGTAAAAGACATGTTTAAATTTCTGAGAACTATACCAATATACGTGAAAGAAATTGACAGAGGCATAAAATAACCTATAATGAATTTTTTTTTTCTCTTACGAGTTCTTCCTGGAGATAAAAGAGATTAATAACATTGTTACAATAAAACATAATTTATAAACATTCATATAACATGTTTATTTTATTTTTTATGTTAAACCAAATACAGAGTAAAACACAAAGAATGTGTCATTGCCAATATTTTTAAATATTATTTTCAATTACTTCTCTGGTTTGTTGACAACCAAAAGTGAGATTGTCAGGGTATAGCTAATACAAACAGTGTTATGGCTGTATGTATGCTAATTAGTCGTCCACAGATTTATAGGATGCAAATGACAACAAGTTAATTACATATATAATTTATACTGTACTGATGGGAAACATATAGATTATGGCAGTATTGTAATATTTTCAATTTAAAAGAAAATAAAATGTGAGCTAAGTTAGATGCCAAGGGATATTTTTATAGATATTTTAAATATATCCCAAGTTACCAATTAATTTAAAATGCTTTAAAATATTTTTCAAAAATACATGGACACTTTTTTTTTTTTTTCCTTTTTGTCCTTTCTCGTGTCTGGCAACGGATCGCAACCCTCAGTGTCGCGCC
>NW_007730626.1:115377-117445 GCF_000696425.1 Galeopterus variegatus
TATTTGTCATGCCAGCGGGCAAGTGGTGGAAAACCAAGTAATAATTATAAATGGTACCAATCCTTACAGATAATTATACACTGCATGTATTGATACATACACTTACAAAGTGTCTGTATGTGTATGATTGCTAAGTATAAATATATACAGTTAACTCATCTAGTTCTAAATCATATTTGAGAAGTGACTGAATGATTCAAGAAGATTTCATTGGCTTTTACAAACTTTCAATGGGATATTAACATTTTCTTAGATAAAACAGAAGGATTTATTTCACACATATGATCAAACAGAGAGAGAAGAGCAAATTCTAGGATGAAAAAGCTGTCAAAAAAGAAGTTGTTTTGTCAAGGTAAATGGACCATATCTGAAAAAGTATCTGTGATTGGAGTAACTGCCTGACTACTTATTATGATATTCTGTGACTCTATAAGATTCAGATATTATGCACATATCAAGTAAATAAGATGAAACAAGAGATATTAAAAATCAGTTTCCATGCTAATTTCAGATCTTTGATGGTGACACAAATTTATGTAATTTGCCTAATCTTATGGTATCGTTTGTGGTAATTATTTTTATAGGGAGGAACTCACATAACAGGCCAGGGAATCAATAGGGAGATTTTGTCAGCTGTTGACCTCTTCCATTCTGCATTCTTGGACTGGGAAAATTACCAAAGGGTAGATTCTGGTACCCAGTGACACTATATGTGGTGTAATTTGTCCACTAATCCATTTATCAAATTTTCTGTATAAACACAGCTTTGACTTGTGGTCTTTGGTTCTCCAGGAGTTAGAGAATTATTACAACCATTGTCTAGTATTTTCTAAAAATATTTCTCTTCATCTTAATTAATGACCACAGGTAAATCAACATGATGAAGGCTAGGAGTAATGTTTAATATAATTATATGGGCTAAATTAACATATATTGTATACTATATATAATATTTTATATGTGTTTATTTATGTTGGTCTATATTTAATTTAACCTAATTGTTCAGATAGATGTCTACAAATATCACTCAAGTGAAAAGTGGGAGAGCATGGTTTTGAACTAGAAGGCCTGGCTTCAGAATCTGCACTCTAACTCTTTAATGTAGTTCTTTCTTCAGAAACTTCATGAGATAAAATGCATGGGAAGAAAAATATCAAAATGCTTACATGTCTGAAAATGCCTTTAATATTTAGTTCACGGTTTGATTATTTTTCTGGGCAATGCATTCTTAGTAAAAAAAAGCATTTTACCCTAATTTCTGGTGTTGCTACAAGATCCTAGTTTTCTGAAATAATGATAATGTGCTTGAAGGAAAAAAAAAAAATCTATGTCAAGGTTAATTTTAAGTGTCAGCTTGGCTGGGTTAAGAGGTGCTAGATAGCAATTTAAAGTATTATTTCTGAGTATATCTGTGAAAGTGTTTTTGAAAAAGATTGGCATTTGAGTCAGTGGACAAATGCCATCCCCCTTACCAATGTGGGTGGGAATTATTAAACCGGTTAAGGGTTTGGATAGGACAAAAAGGCAGAGGAAAGGTGAATTTATGCATTGTTTTTGAACTGGGACATCTGTCTTCTGCTCTCAGACATCAGAATTCCAGGTTCTCTGGCCTTTGGACTCTGGGACTCAGACCAATGAGCCCCCAGATTCTCAGGCCTTTGAGCTTAAACTGAATTATACTACCAAGTTTTCTGGTTCTCCAGGTTGCAGATGGCACATAATGGAATTTATTGGCCTCCATAATCAAGTGAGACAATTCCCATTCCCTATTATATCTCTCTCTGTTTATACCTTATTGGTTCTGTTTCTCTGGAGTATCTTGATGAATACAGTCTCTATTTCCCTGAGTAATTTTACATCAAGAAACAGACTACTTTTATGATAACAATTTATTTTGAAATTTAATCAAAATATTGTAGTACTTACTCAGTAGATTATTTTTATTGTCATTGTGTTTTAAGTGAAGTCTTGTCCAAGTATAGGGGGAAACACTGACTGTTTCCTAAGATCTTCTTTTTAAATTATTGGTTATGGGGCCGAGCCCGTGGCACACTCAGGAGAGTGCAGC
>NW_007730626.1:118013-123573 GCF_000696425.1 Galeopterus variegatus
ATCTTCTTTTTAAATTATTGGTTATGGGGCCGAGCCCGTGGCACACTCAGGAGAGTGCAGCACTGGGAGCACAGCAGCGCTCCCGCCGTGGGTTCAGATCCTATATGGGGATGACCAGTGCGCCCACAGCGCTCACTGGCTGAGTGCGGTGTGGCCGGTCTCAAAAAGGACAAAAAAAAAAATTATTGGTTATGAATATCCATGGAGCAGAAAGCTGACTGTCACCATTCATGCACAAGATGTGATGACCAGATACATACTGACAGAATGCTCATTACCACAGATTGCTATTATAACCTGTGTCCCCCACCCAATATATCCCCTCCCTCCTTCCCCATTCCCTTTTCCCCCACTCAACTTTGTATCCCTAGGTATGCTCTCTCCCTCTGCAAGTCCAATGAACCACTGTGGTCTTTCTTTTCTTCCTTCTTTCTCTTGTAGCTCCCAATTATGAGTGAGTACATGCGGCATTTTTCCCTCTGAGCTTTGCTTATTGTACTGAATATAAGTTTCTCTAAGTTCATCTATGTTGTTGAGAATGGCAGAATTGCATTCTTTTTCTATGACAGAGTAGTATTACATGGTGTTTATATACCACATTTTCCTTATCCAATCATCCGTTGATGGACATTTAGGTTGGTTCCATATCTTGGCTATTGTAAACAGAGCTGTGATTAACATGGAAATGCAGATATCCCTTTGACATGATGATTTCCATTCCCTTAGGTATATACCCAGAAGTGGGATTGCTGCATCATATGATAGATCTATCTGTAGTTGTCTGAGAAATCTCCATACGGTTTTTCATAGTGGTTGTACTGCTTTATAGTCCCACCAATAGTGTAGAAGCATTCCCTTCTCTCCACATCCTTCCAGCATTTGTTATTCTCCATCTTTTTGATTACAGCCAGTCTAACTGGGGTGGCGTGATATCTCAATGCAGTTTTAATATGCATTTTCCTGATGTCTAATAATGTTGAGCATTTTTTATGTACCTTTTGGCCATTTGTATGTCTTCCTTTGAAAAATGTCTATTCAACTAATTTGCCCATGACTTCAAATTATACTACAACGCTATAGTAACCAAACAGCATGGTACTGGCATAAAAATAGACACTTGGACCAGTGAGCAGAATAGAGAACCCAGAAATCACCCCTCAAGCTTACAGCCATCTGATATTTGACAAAGACAATGAAAGTGTACATTGGGGAAAAGATTGCCTCTTCAAAAAGTGGTGCTGGGAAAATTGGATATCTATATGCAGAAGAATGAAACTAGATATGCACCTCTTCTCACCATATACTCAAATCAACTCAAAATGGATTAAAGACTTTAGTACAAGACCTGAAACTGTAAAACTACTAAAGGAAAATATAGGTGAAACACTTCAGGAACTAAGTCTGGGCACAGACTTTATGAACAAGAGACTGAAAGTGGAAGCAACAAAAGAAAAAATAAACAAATGGGACGATATCAAACTAAAAAGCTTCTGCACAGCAAAGGAAACAGTCAACAGAGTGAAACAACAACCTACAGAATGGGAAAAAAAATTTTGCTAACTATGCATCTAACAAGGGATTAATACCCAGAATATACAAGGAACTCAAGCAATTACACAGTAAAATGAAACAAATAACCTAATTAAAAAATATTTCCTAAGATATTAATTTGTTTCTTGATTCAATTTTTATAACAAAAATTGTAATATTGAAGAGGCAGATATTAATTGTTTATTCAGTGTTTCCTTTAGTTTTTCTCAATCTAATAATAGTAATCATATATGACCCACATAAGTTTCAAAGCCCTTTTAAAACAACTCGGAAGATCTCTTTGATTCCGTGTTTCATGGAATTTTGTATTGAAGGGCCAGGAAAAATGTTTTAACTGTTTAGATTCAAGCTTCATTGATGCAATTTGATCATAGACTATTCCTAATAAGATTGACAGTACTGACAATAATTATATTTTATTTTACTAATTGCAAAGCAATGAAAAAGTTATCTTGATATAAATCAGGATGTAAAGAATAGAGTATCTTATGTATTTGTTTCCTCCTAAGTTGTTATTTAGAGAAGTTATATCTTGGCTCTAGCCTTGTTGCCACATGATTTCTTAAAACATTATTATTTCCCATTTCCAGAAGAAATAAGTATTATCATATGCCAAAAACCAGAAGTCTTGACCTGAATGACAAAATTTTTAAGAATGTCCTATTATATACTGCAAATGCTGTGATTTGTAATAATAATAATAATTATAACAATAGTAATGATAATAACTCACTCCCAAACTCTTCCCTTCATTCATTTTATTCTCTCTTCTCAAATGTAGAATTGTGTGGGCCATCGTCAGAGTATATAAAATTGAGTAAGACCCAAGAAGTTTTAAAAAATATTCTATTTGATTTTTTGTGTATATGATAATATTTCCTTGTTAATCAATTAGAATGTGGCTTTTTAAAACTTCCCATACATATTTACAAAATTTTTATGTCCAGACTATGTATTTAGTGTTCAGAGTGTTGGTAGAAATATTGGAGTTGAATAAAAAGGCTTTGATAGATTCTGTATGTTTATGAAGTAGAAATAGAAGGAAGGTTATCTGATGTGAAGAAGGTAAATGTGGAACATGCATGGAGTACAGTAAAGACAGAAATAATCCAAATAGTTTATATTTTTTCTGTAGAAGAAGGGAGAGAGAAAAGTCATTATCGTAGCTATAGGTGAACAAAATAAGAATATATGCCAGTAGTACACAAAAACCAATAAACACAATAATTTGGCAAATTACTTTTAATGGATGTGGTAGAGCTAATTTCCCTGTAGGACATAATCATGGCACATTGATGTTTTAGCATATTCGTGTTTTAGTATCTGGTGAAAAGTAAATATAGGCATTTCTCTTAATACACGGGTTCATATAGATGCAGTAGAGGGACATTATTTTCTCTTTTACTATATCGACACAGTTTATATGAAGACAATCTACAGACTCTTCCTCCACATACTGTGCATACATTTCTAGAGGTAGTTTTTTGTTTTTCTAATCTTCTATATATCTCTTTCGAACAAAAATATTCAGTTTGGCTTTGCCATAAGAAGTTTTTGACTTTGTTCTTTCCAAATACATAGTAATATTTAAATTAAGATATAAATATGTCCAAACTCATCAAATTGTATACATTAAATATGTGCAGTTTTTATATATAAATTATACATTAATAATGCACTAAGTGTTCTTACCAAACAAAATAATAAAACAGGAAAAAAATTTTACAAAAAACAAGGAAATTTTTGAAGATGATACCTTGGTTGCCATGATGGTGTCATGAGTTTATGTATATGCCCCCAAATCAAGACATATCAGTTAACTATGTGAAATATTTTGTGTATAAATTATTCCTCAATAAAGCTAAAACAAAATCCAAATAGGGAATATGGATGAGAACATATATATTTGAAAATAATGATAAAATTAACATGTATTGTACTGTGTGCCCTAATTTTCAAACTGGAAATATTCACTAATTAAATTTTGTCATATGTTCTAATAACATAAATTTATTAGTGTATTTTTTTCTAGTGTTTATACTTGTTAGTATTTGTTTCTTTGTATTTAAGGTTGCATTTACCTGTACCTAACAAAGTGCTTTCAACTTTCAATATAATACCAAGAAAACTTGTGTAAATAATGACATATGGAAAATACAGGTATTTATCATAGGATACATTCTTTGAAGCTATCTACTCCAATTTCTTCATGTTATGGATGAGAAAAATTGATTTCTACCCAAGTTTAACACCTTGTTTAGGTCAGAAAATTAAGTATTATGCTGGACCTAAGATCAAAGTTATCTTATTTCTAAGTTAGTGTTTTCTATAGCAACAACTACAACAATAATCTAGTAATAAAACATCAACAATACAATGCAACCACACCACCACAATAAGGCCACATCTAGCATTTATTGAGTGTTTACCATGAGTTAATCAGTTTTATTTAAAACATTCCTATTACCTCATATAAACCATTTATAACACTATTATATATCATTATGATCCTAATTTTCATGATAAAAATGAAGCAAAGTACTTCATTTTACATCTATTTTTGTTTCTTATATAAAGGTTTAAAAAGGTTTTTTTAAGGCAAATGAATAAACCATTTAGAGTTAACATTGTATTTTATATGAAGTCTTAAGTGATACAAGGTTTAGAATGTCATGTCTTCAGAAACATGTGTACTACATGCAAGCTACATAAGATTTTCATTTTTGACCCATCTAAGTTTCTGAATCTATGAAAACAATTTCTGTGAAATAATTGCATAACCCAGTTTCTAAAAAAATGTCTTCTAATAAAAGTATGTATTTATAAAAGTGGAATGTGCTCAGAGTACTGTAAAAGATAAATAACATAGATGTTTGATTTGGTGTTATTTTCTAATATCCATCTAGAACTTGATATCACAGTAATGGAATTCAATGTACTACAGTTGGTCATTAAATGTGTCTAAAGATTGGATGAGTAAAGCATTTTTATGAGCATACCTAGAATTAGGACAAGTCTGTTTTTTCATAAGTTTTCAGCATGACATTTAAAGAAGAATTATTTCTGTCCAAAAGAACTTGCAGAGAAGTAGATTTAACAAAATATGCCTATATGGAATTAAGACTCTTCTTTTCTTCCATTAATCTAATTCATTTCATTGTACAAAGTTCTTTTAGAAATGCATCTGTGAACTGCGGAAATGTCAGTAAATGCAATAGAGGAACTTCCTGGGAGATTTATCATGGGATGTAATTTTTAAATTACCTACATTGTTGTGCTGGGCAGGATCATATATGAAACTTATTTGAAATCACTGTTTCTTGGATGATCTTTAAAAGCTTGAAAGGTCATCAGGCTCCCCATTGTGACTAAAAGTTAAAATATAAGTTAAAATGTTACAGAGAAAAATTTCCCCAAGACATATAACCATTCCCTGTTTTTGGATGCATAATACCTTTCTTTAACTTTTGTTGATATATTTTCAAGTGTAAGGCCCTAGTGCCTTTCAAGAGAGACCGCAGTGCTCACTGTGGGGTGGTTTTAGAGCAGGCCAGGATGCTCTGTGCAGGACGTGAGCTCAGGGATACACGTGAACACAGGTGTGCACATACACGCCCAGCGTCGTATCTCCTGTGGACGCAGGCCTGCTTGATAAGTAGACATTCACCTGCAGGAATGTGGTTCAGTCTACCTGTCTGGTCTGAAAGGAAAGACGGGGCTGGACTCAGCTGACTTTTTTTTTTTTAATTAACAACATCTGCTATAGAATAAAAGTGTGTTTAATATAGTTAACCAAAACTACAAGTGCTTGGTTACAAATATGGAGTCACTGAATATAGAGTCCTGCACAAGGAAATGAGGAAGCAATGCCCCTGCTTTATAATATGTTAATTAATGACAGTGTATAAAAGCATGTGATTTGTATATGAGATGCATAAGGATTAATATAAATATCTGTAACAATTTAAATTAGCTATAGGATTACAGACACATAGACTGATGAAACAAC
>NW_007730626.1:124282-125704 GCF_000696425.1 Galeopterus variegatus
TACAAGAAAAGGAAATATATGCAAATTAATTTTAAAATAAAGTGGAGAAAATATCACTCAACAAGAAGTAAAATGGGATGCTGCAGTGCAGACTTGCATTCTTCTTCTTCTAGAAAAAGCTAGGATTGTTTAAAACTTATTTGCCTCTCGACAAATAGGAGCAGATATAGTACCCAGTGTGAAGAGACAACAGAATCCTCTTCTATTCTACTTAAGATAGGTCTGTTGTTGAGTAAATGAAGTACATTTATAGTTACTAAGTTCATATTCATTTTTAATTCGGTTACGTGTCAATTGAATCTGCATAGTAAACCAATGGCATATGCAAATTAAAAATAAGTAAATATATATAAAGAAGGCCATGCAAGAATTTGCATTACTAAAAGAAATAAAAATGTGTCAAGTACTATGCAATATGATTGGCAATAAAATATTTAAAGATTAATGATTTGATAAATGAACCAGTTAATATACAACTGAATTATCCTTAAATGTTACTGGGAATGGCCATTATTACAACAGATTTGAGAAAACAAGTGCCTAAAGTCTACTCTCCCTTTCCTAATTCCTGAAGAGGGCAAAGTGGGAGGATTTATATTATTTGGTTGGGTCTATTGCAATTTTTACTATAATATCTAATTCCTTTGCTTTTCTCATGACTAAATGTTAAAATTGTCAAAATGATTATTTGTGTTTGAAAATAAAAGATCATTTTTGTACTCAAAGATTCTCCCTTTGATATTCTATCAAAGGCCTATTGTCTTAGGTCTGACCTACAATACAATAACAGAAAATAAGCTATCAATACCGGTGGAGGCATTTGAGAGATACACTAAGGTTCCCTCTCATGTAAAGGCAGGTCATCAGATCAATTGGTCTACCCTGTCTTTACTTATTTTGATTGGTCTTGTGAGGCAGCTATGCTCTATTTTATCTGGAAATATGTTATATATGATCATACCTGTTCCTTTTAATTTCAAAAATTTATAGTCTATATTGTAAATTTCAAATTTCCTCAGTAAACTCCACATGCTCAGGCAGTGCCCCATTTGTAAGTGAATTTCTCTAAATTTACTGGTATTTCATTTCCCTTTTTGGCTTATAACTGAGTTGAAAAAAATAACTAAAGGCAAAAACTACCACAAATTTGGAGAGAATTTCAGCAGCCAGATTTTTTTAAAATTTGGGATCTCAGACAGGATTAAGAGCATCTGGCCTATCTGAGTCGATTATAAGGGCAAATAAAACCAAATAACACAGCCTAAGGGCATCACTTGTGAATATATCAAAGACTTGTTCTGCTGTGCCTATAAATTTTTTATGCTCGATCTCAAAGAAGACTTATATGTACATATCTATAACTATATCTATCTATTTATATAGGATAAAAATTCAATTCTTCCATTTGTTGGGTGTGAAATT
>NW_007730626.1:126793-140476 GCF_000696425.1 Galeopterus variegatus
CTATATCTATCTATTTATATAGGATAAAAATTCAATTCTTCCATTTGTTGGGTGTGAAATTTTGATAGAAAAGTTAGACACATCAACAAAAACTCAGAAATTTTAAATGCTAAGATTTTTAAAAACTTTTTTATATTTTATGTATGATAAAACCAATTCTGAGAGTGTTATGTGATTTTTTTCCCTAGGGAATAAAATTACTGCTAGTGCTTACACTGCAGAAAAAATGTCTTAACTCTTTTTCTAAGATACAATCCTCTAAGCCATACACATTTTTTCTAAACGGTAAGAGAACTTCTAATGTGCTATACAGTATTCTAAATATTCAGAGTTATTAATTCATTTACCTCTTATAGCAACATTTTAAAGTAGCAACTTACCCTCATTTATTCAATGAAGAACCTGTGGGACTGGATTTTTTTTTTTTAAGATCGCACAGGAAGTGATGATCTGCACCTGTACCCATGTATTTAATCATTAGGCTAGGTTTCCTCTCTTTTGCTAGTAATGTTTACAACAGAAAGCTAGATTTTTACATAGAAAATAATATGACCTCAAATTTAGTGGCACGATGATTGGCTATGCAAGCTTTCTCTCTTTTTCAAAAGGCAATGTTTTTTGTAAGCCTTATAGGATCAGGAAAGCATAGGACAACACCGTTAGTGTCGGTATACTGAGAGACAATATACAAATGGACAACAGCTTGGTTCCGTATGTAAAAACAGAACTCTGAACCACAACCTGCAGCAACCAGCCCAAGAAACTAACACATTATCTGCTGTAAGGAACTCAGAAATCTGTCTGCTATGTCAGACTGTTATCCCTAGTTACTGCTCTAGGAAACAAACAAACAAACAAAATCCCTCTGTAACAATCTGTCCTAAATGGCCAGGACTTTATTAATAACGGACAGCTTTCCTAACTTTTGTTCCCACTTCCAATTAGGACCAACCAAAGAAAGGAAAATGTGTACCTGTATCCAATCACATCAAATGCCCAGCCTCTAATTAGCCCGCTTACAGCTTCTCCATGTCGACAGTTTCCAATCGGGGCATACATAAAGCTGTCCCTGTTACCACTATAAAGCTTTACCATTCCTCTGGTGAACCTTTAGTCTTGGCCAAAACACAAGTGACTGTAGCTGACTCATTTCTTACAGCAAGCTCTGAATATAGCCTTTGTTTGTTCTCATTTGGTTGGTCTTTGTTTATTTCCACAATCCTTTAATATCTTTAACCTAGCTTTACCTGACTTGCATTGGATAATGTTGGTTCAGATTATGCTACAATTTATGGCATTCTTACTCTATGCCAGAACTTCATTTGTTAAGATAATCTTTGATATGTCTGGTTGTATGTTTTATAGGGATAGAACAAACAGGAGTGGAGAGACGGGGTGCCGCTGATGTTTACAGTCAATTAAACATTTGATAATATAGCAGCACATTACAATAGCTGTTCACTACTATTGTCTGTAACCTATTTTCTATGTGTATTCTTTTTATTATTTTAAATTTATTTATTTATTCACAAAGGATTTGTGTTATCTTTTTCTAAAATTTATTATTAGCATATTCATTCTTACAAATTGTGATAATTCTTTATGCCCTTTGCCTGACTTACCATTTCCCCAACACCCTCCCTCCTTCCCCACCATCTCTAGTATCCTTAGTTTTGTTCTCTCCGTCTGAAAGTTCAACATATTGTTGTGGTCTTTTCTTTCTTTCTTTCCTTCATTTCTTCTTTCTTCCCTCCTTCCCTCTTCCCAGCCCCTTCCTTCCTTCCGAGGATCCAGTTATGAGTGAGAACATGCAGTACTTCTGTTTCTTTGTCTGGCTTATTTCACTTAACATAAAAAGTTCTTTTTAAGTCTCATTCTTATATATTTTTTCACTTACCAACATAACTCCTATTACTAACACAACATGAGACTGGAAATTTTGTATCACAAGATTCAATAACTCAGGAGATTATTCTTTCCTCTGTGACTAAGTTTGATCAGTTACTTTGCTTCTCTGTGGATGGATTATTTGAGATATAAAATTTTGCCTTATCTCTATGTTTTCCTCAATGATCCTTAAAGTATAAGAATATATCCAGCATTTTGTATTTTCTTGATTCAGCAAAGGTTTATGGAGCAGAAAGGAAAAGGTAGCTTAAAGTCAATGGCTCTAAGTGATTTAAAGAAATATATACATATATATATATATATATATATATATATATATATACACACACACACACACACACACACATTTAAAGATACTTTAATTAGTGTCTTGGAGAAGGAGAGAGAAAAGAATGCCCCTATAAATAGGAACAGTGAGAGAACAGATTCTCATGGTCTCGGGAGCTGATGTGATTCAAGGTTCCCATGAGTTTAGGAAAGTAATGATCTACTCCAGAATGGTGTACTGTTGAGGTCTTTGGAGTATGGGTGTGAAGACAGACTGGTCATCTGTAAATCTATGGTGGCCAATATGGTTTTATAGAGGGTTTGCAATATATATATATATATTTGAAGAAACCTGAGATCTACCATCTTATGCACTACTTATGTTACTCAGTTATCAGTAACCAATTGCAGCATAGTTAAGGCAGCAGAAAATCTCATTTTCTATGGTACATAACAATGCAAAGTAACCAAAATATGTCTTTTCTTTCTTCTCATTTCCTTGTTTAACCTTCTCCTTATTCTCTGGTCTTCACTTGTTTTAATACTGAACACTAGTCAGGCTAAAATCCCTGCCACAACGAAGGTTTATTTCCTAGTTGAAGAGTCGCTTCTGCTTTCACTTTCATCAAAAAGAATCACATTTCTCAAGTGCTGCTTCAGCACTTTCCTCCAGTTACAGTGAGATATATTATCAGGCTCTTGTTAGATGAGCTGTCAAGACTATTGAGCCTGCATTGTGCAAATTAGACTTAGGTACCAAAATAGCAAAGATTTCTCCAGAAAAAAAAACTCACAGATTCAGGAATTTTAAACACAAATTAATTATAATATAAAATGAAAACCGTAGTTATCTAGAAAACACAGAGTTTAGATTATTTGATTTTGGAAAATGGCAGTGTTTCTTGAAACAAAAACATGTTCAAGAATTTTTATAACCTCAATAATTTATTTCTGATAAAACTGTGATTATTTCTATTTAATACACATTTCACTTCCAAGTCTAAAAGCCCAACAAAGTATTTTGAATTCTAGGAAAATGGGTTTAAGTTGTCCTTCTTTAACTCAGTCTTAAATAGTTTTCATCTGACTATATTTATAAAAATAAATTCTAATTAATGATAAAGAGTTCTTAAAATGTAATATCTTCTCTTAGTTATAATGTAAAAATCAAAGTGTCTGATGGATTTGTCAATGCAAAGGTGATTTCACTTGTTTTATTGAAGACACATGATAAAATTAATGACAGCAATAACTTTAATTTTAGCATTAAATTGAACAGTAATGTATCACTATCACTATTGCTACAGAAACAAACCTACAGTTAATGTATAAAAGGATAGGCTTCCAGGATCGATTTGCCACTGTTTTCTCCAAGTCTAGCAATTGAACTCAGTAGACATAATCCCTTAGTAATCAACCGCTCCATATGCATACTACATTTATGGAATTCCAGCCTAGCTCTGCATTTAAAACAGGCCATCTAAACATGTTCTCAGTGGATAAGAATAAGCCCTGCAGAGCTACACTTTTAACTTCACATTTTTCCACAGAAACTATACTTCAAAGATATTCTGAAACCACCGTAAAGTTTCAAACTTCAGTGCCCGCAAACTTCACACATGGCTCCCATTGACATCAATCAGAGTTCTATGTACAGGGACTGAGGGCAAAGCATAACCTTTTATATGGTCGGCAACATGTTTGAAATGACTACAAAATGTCTGAAACTTCAAACACTGTGCTAACTTTACACTTTCAAAGGACACTTAGTTTTAAGAATGAAACAGATGCTAACTATGCTGGATTTTACCAGTTTAATTTCAAATTTTAAAAACTTCATAGGAATTTCCTTGCAATTTGAATGTTAAAACTAAATTAACTGAAAACATCAAAAAATGTTAAAGTAATTTAAGATTATTTTAAAATATCTTTTTATTCAATTATTCCTTATAATGTAAAGTATTGATTTATTAAGTAACTAATAATAGCCAAAAGCAATTTGACATTCAGTAATTTGAGAAAAAACAAATGCACGAAATCAAACTTTGAGAGTAGTTAGAAAATGTAAACCAAAACCAAAGCCAAAACGAACAAAGTATATATCAGGAGATATTTACAAAATAAGTATAACCTTTTAAGTAACATTAACTGATCATAATTATAATTAAGCTTCGTGAAGTTTCAATTCCTTTGGATCCCTGTGTTACAAATCTGTGCTTATTCATCAGATAGTATAAACCTCACAGGCTAAGCTCTGTCTCTCATAAAGACATTTTTAGTGCTATTCTGTTCCCTAGAATTATGTGGATTTGGATCCCTGTGTTACAAATCTGTGCTTATTCATCAGATAGTATAAACCTCACAGGCTAAACTCTGTCTCTCATAAAGACATTTTTAGTGCTATTCTGTTCCCTAGAATTATGTGGTATTCTTTTTCTGCATCTGAGTAAAATTATTTAAGTTACATATACAGAGGTGAGCCTGCCAGTGGCGGCTGGTGGCAGTAGCAGCAGCCAGCAGAACCACATGGCTTGATGTGGCCCCCTCACCTCGCCGCCTGGGACTCAGGCAGGGCAGGAGCACCAGGCCCTGCCCCCATACCCCAAACCAGTGCCACCCAGGTGAGCCCGCCAGCAGCAGCTGGCAGCAGCAGCAGCCAGTGGAACTGAGCAGCTGAATGCGGCCCCCTCACCCTACCACCTCAGACCCAGGTGGGAGCACCAGACTATGGGCTGGATGAGCTGAATTTGGCCCAGCAGAACCACAAGGCGCTAGGGGCTCATTCTACAACCACAGAGTCTGGAACCGGAACCAAGGTGGTTTAACATAACCACCACCATACCTACTCACAATAACAACCAGGGCCACTCCACAGCCAACCTGAGTGTTATAGAAGAAGCAAACCCTCTCCCAAATGACCAAGCATCAGCGAAAAAATACTAGAAGTACAAACAATCAAGAAGAGATGACGCCATAAAAAGGATACAGTAATGCTCTAAAGTCAGACTCCACAGAACAGGGAATCCTTGAAATGTCAATGATCTTAAGAAAACTTTGAGAAATAAAGGAAGACTCTATTAGAGAACACAATGAAACAAGAAAAAATGTCCAGAATATGAAGGAGGAAATCTACAAGGAGATTAATACCATAAAAAAAGAGTGTAGCAGAACTTCTAGAAATGAAAGACTCCCTCAATGAAGTAAAAAACTTAACAGAGATTGACCAGCAGGGTAGAGCAAGCAGAAGAAAGAATTTCAGAGCTTGAAGATGGTCTTTTTGAAATAACTCAGGCAGACAAAAAAAAAAAAAAGAGGAAAAAAAAAAAAAGAATTAAAAATAATGAAGAAAATCTAAGAGAGACAGCAGACAACCCAAGCACTCTAACATCCAAATTTTGGGCATTCCAGAAGGAGAGGAGAAAGGAAAAGTTATTGAAAACATACTTGAATAAATAGTAACAGATAACTTCCCAGGTGTATACAGACCTTCAGATCCAGGAAGCTCAAAGGTCCCCAAACAGATTCAACCCAAAAAAGATTCTCCCCAAGACATATTATAGTTAAATTTCCAAAGCTCAAAGACAAAGAATTCTACAATCAACAAGAGAAAAGCATCAGGTCACTACAGAGGAACCCCCATCAAAATAACAGCAGACTTCTCAACTGAAACCCTATAAGCCAGAAGAAAATAGAATGATATATTCAAAATACTCAAAGAAACAAACAAACAAAAAAACTGCCAGCCAATAATTCTTTTGTCGGGCCTCCCTGAGCCAGAGGCCGACAAAACCGAGCGGGAAGAGACCCCGGTCCAGCCGGGGGTCCCTTGTGGGGCTGAGCGGGATGATGAGTGTCGCTGGCACGGCCCTTCCCCCCCAGGACCTTCCTCCCCGGGGGCCGAGAAAGAACACCACCGAGCCAGGAGAGTGGTCAAAGCCGGAACTCTGTTTATTACAGCAGACAGGGATTTTTATAAGGTACTAGGGGCGGGGGAGCCCTTATCCAATAGGGAGTTGACACACTGCTATCCGGGGGGAGGGGTGAGGACAGGGCAAGCGGGAAAAAAGTGCAGAGTATATAGGAGAAAGCAGGCATGCTGCAAAGGGTCTGGAATGTAAAGATATGATAATATCTTGAGGAGAGACAAAGACAGGACATTCAAAGTAAAGGTTGCCACCCAGAATGTTTATGGTTAAACAGTTTCTAGAGAAGGATAAAAGGTCACTTGCAAATTAACTTGCATAGCCAGGAGCAATCAGTTTCTGGCATAAAGATTTCGAGGCAGTTATCATGTAAAGCACGGCCATCTGAGCAGATTGTCACGTAAGAGTGGTCTCACAAGAAGGGGTGTGGGGCTTCAGGCTCCCAACACTTTACCCAGCAAGGCTCTCCTTCAGAAATGAGGGAGAAATACTGTATTTCCAAGACAAACAAAAGTTGTGGGAGTTCACCACCACACGACCAGCCCTGCAAGAAATTCTCAAGGGAGTCATTCATCTAGAATCTGAATAATGGTGACCACTATCACAAATACACAAGAAAGAGCAAAACCAGGCCGGACCTGTGGATCACTTGGGAAAGTGCAGCGCTGATAGCGCAGAGGCCATGGGTTCAGATCCTATATAGTGATGGCCAGTGTGCTCACTGGCTGAGCATGGTGCAGATAACACTGTGCTGAGGGTTGTGATCCCCTTACCAGTCAGGAAAAAAAAAAAAAGAGCAAAACCCACAGTTAAAAATGCCAGCAACAAAGAGAAAGAAGCTAAATCATTCCACCTTAAATTCCTGACAAACATTGAAGAAGAGGAGTAGGAGGGGAAATAATGATCAAAAGATATTTAAACCATCTAAACAAATAGCAATTAAATGGCAGGAATTAAGCACCACTTGTCAATAACTACTCTAAATGTGAATGGACTAAACTCCCCATTCAAAAGACACAGACTAACTGACTGGATTAAAAAGCTAGACCCAATTATATGCTGTCTTCAAGGGACCCACTTCACCTATAGAGACACACATAGACTAAAAGTGAAGGGATGGAAAAAGATAGACCATGCAAATGGAAACCAAAAACGAGCAGAAGTAGCCATTTTTATATTGACCAAAATAGACATTAAACCTAAAAACATTAAAAAAGACAAAGAAAGCCACTATATAATGATAAAGGGACCTATCCAGCTAGAAGACATAACAATCATAAACATGTATGCACCCAATAACTGAGCACCCAGATATATCAAGCAAACACTCTTAGACCTACTGAAAAAGATAGGACCTACTATATTAATAGTGGGTGATCTGAACACCCCTCTCTCAGTATGGGACAGGACTTCCAGGGAACAAGTCAACAAAAAGACACAGGATTTAAGCTAGGCACTAGGCCAACTGGACTTGGCAAATATATACAGAACATGTCACCCAAGAGCTAAAGAATACACTTTCTTCTCATCAGCTCATGGTACATTCTCTGGGACAAACCACATATTAGGTCACAAATATAGTCTCAGCAAATTAAAAAAAAAAAATGAAATCATTCCAACAATCTTCTCAGACCACAATGGACTAAAACTGGAAATAAACAATAAGCAACATGCTGGAAGCTATACAAATACTTGGAAACTTAATAATAGGCTCCTGAATGACCTATGTCTCCAAAAACAAATTAAACAGGAAATCCAAAAATTTCTAGAAACTAATGAAAATAAAGATACATCATACCAAAACCTGTCAGATACTTCAAAAGCAGTAATAAGAGGCAAATATACTGCAGTAAGTGCTTATATATGTATTAAAAAAAAACCCAAAATGGAAAGACTTAAAATAATGACTGAACACTATGCTTCAAGGAACTTAAAAACAACAACAATCCAAACCTAAAAGCAATAGACGGAAAGAAATAATTAAGATCCGAGCAGAACTACATGAAATAGAGACAAAAAACAATAGAAAAGACAAACAAAACTAAAAGTTGTATTTTTGAGAAGATAGACAAAATAGACACACCATTAGCTAGACTAACAAAAAAAAAAAAAGGAGAGAGAAGACCCAAATAAAAAAAGTAGAAATGAAAAGGGAGACATTGCAACTGATACCACAGAAATATAAGGAAACATTAGAAACTACTATAAACAACTGTTTGACAACAAATTTGAAAATCTGGAAGATATGGATAAGTTTCTAGACACATATAAATTACCAAGACTGAACCAAGAAGAGATAGAAAACTTGAACAGACCGATAACAAGCAAGGAGATTGAAGCAGTAATTAGCAATCTTTCAACAACAAAAAAAGTCCGAGTCCAGACAGCTTTACAGCTGAATCTATCAAAGTTTTAAAAAGGAGTTAATACCAATTCTCCTCAAACTATTCCAAACAATTGAAACAGACTCTATTCTCCAAAACTCATTCTATGAGGCCAATGTAACTCTGATACCAAAAGCAGATAAAGACGGAACAAAAAAAAAAAGAAAATTATAGGCCAATATCCTTGATGAACCTAGATGCTAAAATCCTCAACAAAATATTAGCAATCAGAATACAGCAACATATTCAAAAAAATTATACACTATGATCAAGTGGGATTCATCCCAGTGATGCAAGGATGGTTTAACATATGAATGTCAATAGATGTGATACATCACATCAACAAACTCAAGAACAAAGACCATATGATTATCTCAATAAATACTGAAAAAGCATTGAACAAAATTCAGCATTCTTTCATGATAAAGACTCTTAACAAATTAGGTATAGAAGGAAAGTATCTTAACACAATAAAAGCCATGTATGACAAGCCCACCGCCAGTATCATTCTGAATAGGGAAAATTGAAGGCCTTCCCCTTAAGGACAGTTGTAAGACAAGGATGTCAACTCTCAGCACTTCTATTCAACATAGTACTAGAGGTACTAGCAAAAGAAATCAGGGAAGAGAAAGAAATAAATGGAACCCAGATTGGAAAAGATGAAATCAAACTTTCTCTATTTGCAGATGACATGACACTATATGTAGAAAAACCTAAAAACTCTATCAAAAAACTCCTAGAGCTCGTTAATAACTTCAGTAATGTTGCAGGATACAAAATAAATACCCCCAAATCAGCAGCATTTATATACTCAAAAAAGGAATTAACAGAATGAGAAATAAAGCAAGTAAGCCCATTTACAATTGTCATGAGAAAAATAAGATACCTAGGGATCAGTTTAACCAAGGAGGTGAAAAACCTCTACAATGAGAACTACAAAATACTTCTGAAAGAAATTAAAGAAGACACAAAAAGATAGAAAGATATTCCATGCTCATGGATTGGAAGAATTAACATTGTGAAAATGTCTAAACTACCCAAAGCAATCTATAGATTCAATGCAATCCCCACCAAAATACCAAGGACATTCTTCACAGAAATGGAAAAAACAATCTTAACCTTTAATATGGAAAAACAAAGGACCCCGAATAGCCAAAGCAATCCTGAGGGGAAAAAATAAATAAATAAAAAGGCCAAGGCATAACTCTGCCTGACTTCAAATTATACTACAAAGCTGTTGTAGACAAAACATCATGGTACTGGTATAAAAATAGACATTTAGAGCAGAGGAGTAGAATAGAGAACCCCAATCACTCCTCAGGCTTACAGCCATCTGATACTAGACAAAGGTAACAAAAATCTGCATTGGGGAAAAGATTGCATCTTCAACAAGTGGTGCTGGGGAAACTGGATATCCATATGCAGAAGAATGAAACTAGATATGCATCTCTCACCATACCCTAATATCAATTCAAAATGGATTAAAGACCTAGGTATAAGATCCGAAGGGAAAATATAGGTGAAACACTTCAGCAGTTAGGTCAGTGCACAGGCTTTATAAACAAGAGCCCAAAAGCACAAGCAGCAAAAGAAAAAATTAACAAATGGGACTCTATCAAACTACAAAGTTTCTGCACAGCAAAGGAAACAATCAACAGAGTGAAAAGACAACCTACAGAGTGGGAGAAAATTTTTGCTAATTGTGCTTCCAACAAGGGATTAATATCCAGAACTCAAGCAATTATGCAGTAAAAAATAATGACCCAATTAAAAAAAATGGGCAAAGGAGCTGAATAGACATTTTTCAAAGGATGTCATGCAAATGGCCAACAGGTACATGAAAAAAATGCTCACCATCACTAGTCATCAGGGAAATGCAAATTAAAAGCACATTGAGATACCCCCTCACTCCAGTTAGACTGGCTATAATCAAAAAGACGGTGAATAACAAATGCTGGTGAGGGTGTGGAGAGAAGGGAACGCTATTGACCTATTGGTGGGACTGTAAATTAGCACAACCACTATAGAAAACAATATGAACTACTTGATAGATCTTCCATATGATCCAGCAATCCCTTTTCTGGGTATATATTCAGAGGAATGGAAATTATCATGTCAAAGAGATACCTGCCCTCCCATGTTCATTGCAGCTCTGTTTACAATACCCAAGATAAGGAACCAACCTAAATGTCCATCAGTGGATGATTGGATAAGGAAACTGTGGTATATATACACTATGGAATACTACTCCACCATAAAAAAGAATGAAATACTCCCATTTGGAACAAAATGGATGAACCTGGAGAAACTTATGTTGAGTGAAAACAAGCAAAGCACAGAGGGATAAATACCTCATGTGCTCACTCATATGTAGGATCTAATAGAGAAAGGAAGGAAGGGAAGAAAGACCACAGTAGTTCCATGGTCTAACAGAGGGAGAGAACACTCCTAGGGCTACAAATTGGAGTGGGGGGTAGAAGGGGAGGGGGAGAGATGCTGGGGTATAATTGGGTGGAGACAAAGGGTACAAAAGTAATTTCTGGTAATGGGTATGCCCCCAGTAAGAATCTGGCCCTCACATCATGGACAGGATGGGCGAAAAATAGCTTTGTATCTCATGAATATTCTTAATAAATACTTACCTTCTTTACCAATTTATTACCTAAAACTCTTGGTTGTGTTATTTCAGGTGTTACTTTAAGGTTGATAGCATACATCACTCCTTATCACAGTCAACCTCAGTTATGGTTTGAATGTCTGCTCCAAAACTGATGTTGAATCTTAATCCCCAATGTGACTGAGTGTTGAGAGATGGAGCCTTTGGGATGTAATTAGATCATGAGGGCTCTGCATTCATGTATAAATTAATCTACTCATTGATTGATTAACTCATGGGTAAACTGGTGTCTCTATAGAAGAGGGAGATCCAAGCTAGCACATGAGCATGCTCTTGCCATCTCGCCATATGATGCTCTGAGTTACCTCAAGACTGCAGAAAGTCCCCATTATGAAGACCCTCACAAGATGCACTCCCTCAGTCTTGGTCTTCCTATCCAAAGTGGTGTGAGATAAATTTCTTTTCATTATAAATCACCCACTTTCAGGTATTCTGTTCCAAGCAATAGAAAACTAAGATAACATCCATGCAATATTTTACCACTCGAAGTATACTGTTAGAACCTTCAAATATTGTGTTTCTATTTATCTCTTAGCAGGTTTTAAATCTAGGCAGTATCACTCCAGAATTTATACTTTTGTCATTACAGTAATATGCAAGCTGCTTAATATATACTCTGGTACAGGCTAATCGGTCAGAAAGTGTCAAGTATAAATCTGAAACACAAAAACTATTTTGATACATTTATTAATTTAGGTGATGCTTTACACTTTTTTTTTCGGAGAAAAAACTAGCTCACATGCTTAAATTTGCTAGAGAAATTTGTGCTATAAATGCCCAAGTCAGATGCTTGGAAATATTCCAACTGGTCACCTATTCCCTTGGCTTCTGAAGATCAGTTGTCCCTTTGATAATTTCACTATCATTTCTAATTGGGAAAGTCTGTGATTGATTCAACTTTCACATTTCTAATTTCTTCATATTTGTTCAACAAACTTCTATTTTGTCCGAAAGAAGTTTTAAAACTATCCAATACTGCATGCATTCCTTCCACTACATTGCCCTAAAAGCACATTTACCATAAATCGATAGAGCTCCTATCTCTGTTGGCTGGCCAAGGCTCTCAGAGTCTATGACATTGGATAGCCTAAATGATAAATGTACTATGATAATTATTTTCATATTTATTTATACATTTATATTTATGTATTTATATTAAATTCAATTTAAATATACATTTATCAGTATATATTTATTTGTAAATGTTTACATTTTAGCTGGGGTATAATATACATGTAGTAAAGTACACAATAGAGGCATGTGCAGTTTAACAAAAAGTTACATATATACATATGTAATACATCTGTGCACATTGCACCCAGGCGAACAAAATCCAGAATAAAATAGAACTTTTTCAGCATCCCATAAGGATCACTCCTCTCCCTTCCTAGTCAATACCACCTGACACACAAAGGTATCCGCTTTTCTAACAGTGATTATTATAGAAGAGTTTCGTCAGCTTTTTCTCTTATAAATGGAATCATATAACACCTGACTCTTCTGTAACCAGTTTAATTTTATGCACACTATATTTTTGGGATTTTTTTTCATGTTTCATATATTAGCAACTCTTTCATTTTAATCTATGTAAAATCCCATTGGGTGAATATAACATGATTTATTTATCCATTTTACGGTTAAAGAATATTTGTCTTTCCCAGGTTTTAGTTAACATAAATTATGGTGATATGTTTGACAGAAGCAGTCTCGTCTATTGGGTAGAGGCCCAGAACTGTAGTTACTAGGTCATAGGGTAAAGCCATGTATAGTTTCAAGAAAAACTGTCAAAGAATTTTCCGAAGTGATAAAAACAATTTAAACTTCCATCAACAATAATATGAGACATCTCATTTTTCAGATCCTTATTAGCTCTTGGTGTTGTCTGTCTATATTTTAACCTCATGTGTGTATAGTCATATATTGTTGTTTTCCAAGCAAGTTTGTTGATAAAGAATAATATTGTACAGCTTTTCACACATTTAATGCTCATTTGGTTATCTCCTTTGTGAAATGGTGCTCTTGGTGTTGTCTGTCTATATTTTAACCTCATGTGTGTATAGTCATATATTGTTGTTTTTCAAGCAAGTTTGTTGATAAAGAATAATATTGTACAGCTTTTCACACATTTAATGCTAATTTGGTTATCTCCTTTGTGAAATGGACTGAAGTCTTTTGTCCTTTTGTTTTAACCTTTTGTTTTGAATATATTATCTATTCCTTACGGATTTGTACTACTTCTTTAATAGTTCTTTATTTAAATAATTAGTTACATGTTCTGTATAGATGTTCTTTGGTGGGTATACGTATTACAAATTTCATTTCTAGTCCATAGCCTTCAGTCTGTTGATAGTGATTTTTTTTGTTGTTGTTGTTCAGTAAGGGGATCACAACCCTCAGCTTGGTGTCGCCCGCTCGCCCGCACCATGCTCAACCAGTGAGCACACTGGCCATCCCTACATAGGAACCGAGCCCGTGGCCTCAGTGCTACCAGCGCTGCACTCTCCAGAGTAAGCCACAGGGCCGG
>NW_007730626.1:141401-143552 GCF_000696425.1 Galeopterus variegatus
TAAACTCCCCATTCAAAAGACACAGACTAACTGACTGGATTAAAAAGCTAGACCCAATTATATGCTGTCTTCAAGGGACCCACTTCACCTATAGAGACACACATAGACTAAAAGTGAAGGGATGGAAAAAGATAGACCATGCAAATGGAAACCAAAAACGAGCAGAAGTAGCCATTTTTATATTGACCAAAATAGACATTAAACCTAAAAACATTAAAAAAGACAAAGAAAGCCACTATATAATGATAAAGGGACCTATCCAGCTAGAAGACATAACAATCATAAACATGTATGCACCCAATAACTGAGCACCCAGATATATCAAGCAAACACTCTTAGACCTACTGAAAAAGATAGGACCTACTATATTAATAGTGGGTGATCTGAACACCCCTCTCTCAGTATGGGACAGGACTTCCAGGGAACAANTGTATTACAAATTTCATTTCTAGTCCATAGCCTTCAGTCTGTTGATAGTGATTTTTTTTGTTGTTGTTCAGTAAGGGGATCGCAACCCTCAGCTTGGTGTCGCCCGCTCGCCCGCACCATGCTCAACCAGTGAGCACACTGGCCATCCCTACATAGGAACCGAACCCGTGGCCTCAGTGCTACCAGCGCTGCACTCTCCAGAGTAAGCCACAGGGCCGGCCCTTGGTAGTGATTTTTGATACACATAACCTCTTAAATGCAGTGAAGCCCAATTAATCAACATACAATTAATGAATGTATCTTTCTCTTTATATTCTATGGGGCCAATGTTATATAAAATGTACAGCTACTTTATGACTAAACATGTTCCAGTGTTACCTATTACATGATTATTACTAGATTAACCATAGATCCTTCGTTTTCTGCAGATTCATATTTCGAATACACATATCCTATACTATTGTCTTTATAAGTTCTACATAGTATTAAACACTCTGATTGTATTTCTACTCTATATTTAACTGTCATGTAATTTATATGTTTATTGGGAATACTTAGGGGATATACCATATTATGACTGTAGTAGTGGTTTACAGTTTCCATCTGTTATGGTTAGAGGCCCATATCAAATTAATGGATAAATATTTTGTCACCCCCACCCACATGAATGTGACCATGAAGTAACAAATAAATAAAATGCTAAGTGAACTGCATTCCATGAATTTTAACAGATATAATGCATAGATTTCTTTTCTAGAATCCTTCAGAGTCATCCCCATTATTTTCTTCATTCCATGAATTTTAATAGATATAATACATAGATTTCTTTTCTAGAATCCTTCAGAGTCATCCCCATTATTTTTTTCAATCTCCGTTACAGTGGTAATTTAATCTGCTCTTCAATATTACCTTTATTGTTCAGGGTTGTAGGAATTAGAGGGACCCTGAGTATTCCCATCTATCTTGGACTATTTCTAATTGTCTTCTAATTGTTCTTCCTGCTTCCACACTCATTTGCCTAAGTTAAATATTTACAAACAGACAGTTACCTATTTAAAAAATAAATCAGATCACCTTGTTCTACTGCTTAAGACACACAGTTGTTTTCTCATTACACTTAGAAAGGAATTTAAACCCTTTTGTATAGCCTGGAAGTCTTCATACAACTTGTCTCTACATATATCCTGAATTTAACCATGGTCTTTTTATTCTTGCTTTGTACAAACTCCAGACAAACTATTGTTCTGTTAGTTACTAAAGTACACTAGGCTCTGTCAAGTTTCATTTCAATTGCTGATGCTGATTTCTGTACTGCAAGCATCCTTCCCTCAAATTTCACGTCTATCACAATCTTATTTCTTAAGTGTCATGTGAAATATCACATCCTCAGTGTCCCTTGACCACCCAACCAGACAGCCAGAACATGTTCGTTTTCTGAAAGAACCTCTGTGATAAACTGAAATAACTTTCTATTTGCTTACTTGTTTTTTCTCTGCACTAGCATGACATGTTTTGAGAACATGTATCATAAATTTGTCTACAAAATTTCTGTGTCCACAGAATTTTTGATACATAGTATGTTAATAATTATTAATTTAATAAGTCAAATAAATAATCTGAAACTATGTAGCATACTGAAAATCATGAGGGATATATTGTCAAAGATAAAACAAAGCCAGACACTAGACACAGTGGTAAGAATAGATTTTATTCAATAACTAT
>NW_007730626.1:143740-145226 GCF_000696425.1 Galeopterus variegatus
AAGATAAAACAAAGCCAGACACTAGACACAGTGGTAAGAATAGATTTTATTCAATAACTATAGCAGTGGGGAAGAGCGTCCAGTGTGAACTGAATTCAACTCGGATTTGTGCAGAAGCAATCGGGTGTTTTTAAAAGAGAATGAGAATAGCAAAGGAGAAAGGCAGGGACTTAAGTAAACTCAGGAAGGTGAAAATTGACACAAAGAAGGAAGGAGGGTTGGCTAATGTGATTAGGCCATCTGGGTTTGATAACAGGTCCTTATGGAAGTTAAGCTCCTACCCTCCCACAAAGAGTGGAAGATAGGGTCTGTATGTGCAAATGTTGCCTCGAAGAAACAGTAAATTATTTGGGAAAACAAGTTTTCCCAGGAAGGGACTTAAAGAGACTGCAACCATCGTCCTTGGGACATGAACTTGAGCTGTTAGAAATTATGCTAGTGTTTGTTTAAGTCTCCTGGGAGCAAGAGGTGGCGGGTTTGGGGGATCATTTATGCTGAGAGTTTATAATTTTTGTAGGCCGATGTTGAAAACTAGTTGAGAAGTGGGCTCAGTGGAGTATGACTGGGGTTTGGTACAGAAGAGTCTGTGTCAATATGCTGCACTTGATACTACCATTGTTCTTATTCTTATGGAATAAATATACATCTTAATTTTCTCAAATTTTATTAACACATACTGCTCCAAAAAATCTAAGAGTGCCTACCCTATGTGAATAGCAAATAAGACTGGATATATGATGAGAGTTTTTCTTTTATTTTTCTGAAGTATCATTGTTATTACATGAGATGAATTGTTTATTTTTTATGATTGTTTAGCTTGTTTATATAAACTAGGTTTGCAATATGTTCTTTTGTGTTTTACAATATATACAAATTTCTGAGGATAGATGAGTAAGGAAATGTCAAAAAATGCTTCAAAACTGTATGCTTTATATTTCAAAATAATCATCTGGTTCAAATATAATTGTATCACAAATAAATAATACTTAAGTGATTCTGGAATATACATTACTTTACATCATATGGTCTTAGTTTAGATTTCCCTAAGAGAGAACCTGAGAGGGTAGTTTGTAAAGCAATCCCAGTAAACACAGGTCTGATGGGGGAGTAAGGAATAAAGCAGAGAGAAAAAGGAAGCCAACAAAGGATGTACACACGAGCACATCTCCACAAGGAGATACTGGGGCTCAATTCTGCTGAAAACTTTATGAGATACGAGGAAATTATGGCTTTATTGGTTGAGGATACTGGGGTATTTATCCACCAAATTTTTTGCTCTGGTGTCATTGCCTCTCTGGTACTTCCAGCCCATCCAGCATACAGATCAAAGAAATCCCCTGTGGCCAAAGATTTCCTTAGACTGAGGGATAGATACAAGTGTCCATTTGCATGTATATAAAATTTTTGCGGGCCGGCCCAGTGGCACACTGCTACAGTGCGCCGCTTGGGAGCGCGGCGGCGCTCCCGTCGAGGGTTCGGATCCCAC
>NW_007730626.1:145422-169699 GCF_000696425.1 Galeopterus variegatus
ACTTCTAGGATTGGGCTAAATAGTATGGACTGGGACAACTTCTTCTTCAAGCACATAGAATAAGAATGACTCTAAAGAGGCCATATTTCATTCATATTACATACGAGGCACCATTTTGACTCTGCAAAGTACATAATAACAAAAGGAGGTAAGATGGCTAAGAAATGATCAGATTTATAGGCTAATTTTAAGACAGATGAAAAAATGTACTAACTGATCTTGTTTATTTATTTTTTGAAAGACTCAGACAAATAAAGTGGCAAATATTCACATTAAAAAGTCTTTTGAAGTAAAAAAAAAAAGGAACATTGTAGTGTTTTGGTGTCTTATCCTTAAACGAAAATTTTAGATGCTTAGAGATAAAAATGCATTTGGAAAGGAAATGGAATGTTGAAATTGGTAAATGCAATTATATGATGATTACTGGAATAAAAAGCTAGCACTGTTGCAATTGTTACCAGCCAGCAAGAAATCGATAATTCCAGTACAAAAATGGACCCATTAACTTTCAAAATCTATTTAAATAGAGGCTGTATCTCTAAATGAACTGAAATGGAAACAAACAAACTAGCTTTCAATGTTTATTGATGTCATAATATCATTGCTAGTTTTGTCTCTGTATATATTTAGGAATTATTTTACATGCATACCTAGCAACCATTCTGAGTAAGTCTTAAAATAACTCAATCAATATGGAAAATTTAGTTTTTTTCTTAAGTTACGATTTGAAAAATTCCTTTTTTATTGTATTCAGTTATAGATTAATGATATTTCCAGGTTAATTCTATGTAATTACTTACTACAGGTTTCAATAAGTAATGTAAACTCCTCGGTTAATATCATCTTTGAGTTTAAAGAAAGCTGTTTATTTATGCAATGGATGCTTACTTCCCTTAGATTTTCTTTTTTCATTTTTTTTTATTAAAGGATACTTAAAGCACAAAGTATGGCCATAAAATTTGAAAATGTATGAAAAATTACTTGTTATCATAAAATACTATACCCTATATTAAAGATAGACACCTTCAAAAGGCTTCAAAACTGACTCTTCTTTACAATAAAACCTGTACTATAAAGAATATTATCACACTAAAAATACAGATCATTGAATATTTCAAACTATTTTATTGTAATATATAATACGTAAGTATTTATAAAAGCTTAGAAGATTAACAATATAAATATTTAAAACCAATGAAAACGTAGAACATGTTTCTTATCTCTTTCACAGTATTGAATTTTAGCTTGTTAGAATTAAAAACAAGTTTT
This sequence comes from Galeopterus variegatus, assembly GCF_000696425.1. Lineage (NCBI taxonomy): Eukaryota > Metazoa > Chordata > Mammalia > Dermoptera > Cynocephalidae > Galeopterus > Galeopterus variegatus. The sequence goes on from NW_007730626.1 coordinate 146,692, forward strand.
TAAAATTTAACATGTTCTGGTATCTCTCTATTTCTTTTAACTTCAGATAGATGTAAAAATTGTAGTTAAGCTTAGATATCTATGTTTCAGCTTAGTGAAAGAAAAATTCAGTTATACCACAATAACATATTTTTATATTCATAAATCCAGGAACAAAATCTATAAATTGTGACCCTGTTGTTTTACTAATGTTGAAATATAATGCATATAATGGTTTACCTCCTGATATAATAAATCACTATTTTTCTACTAATCAGAGGCAAATATAATAGTATTTAGTTTTCCTTCTAAAAAGAAAGAAAATACTTTGCAGTACACAAATCTTAAATATTTATTTTTAATACTATCATAACGCTGTTATATTTTCACAAAAATATTTGAAATCAAATTATATAGGTAAAGTTTCAATCAATATAACATGATTTGTTTATCCTTTGTTTCTTACTTATTGCATAAAATTAAGGCATACAGTGTGCTATTTTGATATATATGGTGAAATGATTACAACAATTAAATAAAGTAACATACCCACCATCTCATTTTTATTTTATATAAGAGTACCTAAAATCTACTCTCTTAGCAAATTTCCAGTGTACACTACAATGTGAGTAACCATAGATTTATACAAATCTCAATATTCATTCATCCAATATCTTTGTAACTTTTAACCTATATCTTCACACCTCCCCTCACCTGGCTTCTCTCTGTTTCAGTGTATTCTTTTTTTTTTTTTTTTATATTCCACATATTATTTATCTTTTGTTTTAATGCATAAAAGTGTAGACCAAATAAAGATTGTATTTCAGCAAAATGAAGTTATTTTTCACTCTTTCAGGATAGTGTTATTCACTAAATACAAGAATTTTCACACTCATGCATTATCTTTTTACACGGAAAAAAAATGTGGAACTCATCGTGAGTGGCTGAAAAAAGAATAACCTGGGAAGAGACAGTGTTGATCCAGCCATATGCTTGGTGACTATTATGGTCTCCAGTGGCCACTGAGATACACCCACATTGAAGTCTGAGGCTGCTAACAGCTGGCTACTTATTTTCTGTGGCAACCAGGAGTAATTCCTGCTGCTTCTGGAATCTCAGCTCTAGAGGCATCAGTCCCACCCTTGGGAAGAGCTCGCTCAGCTTGCAGAAGTCAGTTTTCCTCCACTCTTTCACCCAAGAGGATAGAGCACTAATGTGTTTCTGGCTTCAGAAGAGAGTCACATTTGAAATTTACCCTTGATATTTACTTTCTAATTTAAACACAGAAGAACTCATTAAATTGTAGGAAAGGAAATGTGTTATGTAAAAAAAGAGGAAATTTTGAACTCAATTTTTGAAAGTTCATTAAGAGAATATAATAATTCATACAAACTGAAAAAAAAACCCTTTTATTTATTTATTTATTTTAACCTGGGAAGAATTCAACAAAAGAAATACAAAGCCAATTACAATGGTCTAATCAATTAAATCATGTACAATCGATCAATTATGAAACATGAGAATATTAAATAAGAATTAATTTAATTAGACAACATGCTAATCTGTAATTAACCTAGATTTATTCTCTGTGTATGGAATGAAGTAGAGATGTGTATATTTTTGGAAGTGTATAACATTCAAGTACCATTTTCTTCTCATCTGCAATGCCAGCTTGGATACACAGAGGCACACACCTACTTCCACCTATATTGATCTTATACAGGGCTCTTTTTCATGTGCAGTTGATTTGTTTCACTTTCTCTAAACATTCACTAATACCATAATTGTTACCTAATAGGCAAAGGCCTACACATTACTCTATTATTTCATGAACAATTACACTGTTTGTTGTTATGCTCTCTCTTTTAAGAAGAATTGGCTTCTGAGGTTATATATAGATCAAATTTGAAAGTATTTGTTATCTTTATAATATTGGCTCATTCTATCCAAGAAGAGAGTATCTTTATTTTCTGCAGTAAGAGATTTTACATATTTTGTACACTTCTCTATACTTCTTTTATATTTTTAATTGCTAGCTTCGATTTTAATATTATTAAATTACATCTTCCAAAATCTGGTTTCCAATGTAAAGAAAATTAATTGACTTTTACATGTCATTGAGTATGTGCTCTGCAAGTGTGGGGGGGGGGCAGTATTTGTGTTTATGTGTGTTTTATTAAGCCCATGGCTAAATTGTCTTACATATGAAGGAGTGAGTATTAATCTTTATGCAGAAAATAATTATTATTTTAAAATTTCCTTTCTTAATACATACATTATTGAGGATTTTTATTAGTGCAAAGTGGAATAAGAAAGGATAGTGTGTATTTTTTTTCCTTTATGTACAAAGGCAGTCATTTTGGTATTTCACAATAAAGATACATTTTTAATAATTTTTAGAAAGATTTTGTCAGAAAAAAGATGTTTCTCTTCATCTGTAATATACAAAGAGCTTTTTTCATTAATATGACAAATATAGAAAATATCAAATAAATTTACAGTAACTACCTAGTTATATGCTTTCATTATTTAATCTCAATATGATAAATTATATAAAAGAAACTTCTAATATTAAAATACAACACTGGTCAATGGATAAACAAATTTGGTCTGATGTGTTATTCTCTTTGTAAGTTGCTCAATTATTTTTCATAATATTTTATTTATTTATTTATTTTAAACTCTAATAGTATTATACAGTGAGGGAAATTTGGGATGGATGTTGAGAATTTAACCAATTTTTTTTATTTAATTGATTACACATATCTGTGGGGTATAGAGTTGACTATCAGTATTCGTGTACAAAATGTGATATAATATTTTGTTTAGAATAATTTAGTATACATCAATGTGTGGAGTTAGACTAATTTTCTAGTCTAGTTCTGTAACCAGGTAATGTTTGATTTATAAGTTTATATGGTAATATTTGACTTAGAAATTAGTATGGCATTACTTCTTGGATGATTGATAGTATGTGAATATCATTCTGGCCTCGTGTGTGTGTGTGTGTGTGTGTGTGTGTGTGTGTGTGTGTGTGTGTGTGTTGTTTTATTTTTAACTCAATTTCTTATTTTATTTTTTGTAGCTGGCTCGTCTGGGGACATGAAGTCACGATCTTGGTATTATAAGGCTGTGCTCTAACCAACTGAACTAACCCACCAGCCCTTGACTCAATATCTTTAATGAATAAGTCTATTTACATTATACATTCTTCCTAATTGTTTCTGAGTTCACTTATGCTAGTGATATAATTTTCCAAAATTTCCTGGTTACAGATATTTGTACTTGGTTTTAGTATCTTGGTAATGTTTATCTCATAGAATGAATTTGGAAGTTCTCCCTTACCTTCAATTTTTCTTTTTTATATATTTAATGTAAATCACTACTAAAGCCACAAGGGTCTAGAGTTTCTTTCAGGAAATGATTCAAATTATAATTTCAGTTTTTAAATTTTTATAGACTGGTCGATTCCTGTTATCTATTTCTTCTTGAGTGAATATTGGCAAGTTGTGACTTTCAAGTAATTTGTCCATTTCACCTAAGTTGTTGAATACTGACACAAAGTTATTTTGAATATTAAAAAAAATATATATTGCCTGGAAAACCCTAGAGGGATTGATATTATCTCTTCTTTATTTGTATGGTAGAGCTTATCACTATGGTGATCTGGGCCTATTGGGTTTATGTGTGCATGGTTGGCGGGTTGAACACTTTTAGCTACAAATTCAATATTTTTGGTAAATACAAGGTTGTTTAGGTTATCTCCTTTCTCTTTTATAAGCATTGGCAGTTTATGTCTTTAAAAAATTGTATCTATTTCATCTATGTTATCAACTTTATTGAAATTATGTTATTAATAACTTTTCCTTTTTATCCCTTCAGTGTCTGTTAAATCTACAGTGAAATCCTTTTTCATTTATCATTTTGAATATTTTTGTCTTTTCTCTTTCCATGATCAGACTACCTTACATTCATCAAATGCTTTTATCTTTTCCAGAGCAAGTCTGTTTTTTTATTTATTTTTATTTTATTGTATAAATATATAATGTAGTTGATTTTCATATCCCTTTACTGATTCCTCCCTCTCACCTCCCCTTCTCCCTCCCGCCCATCGACATCATATCTGTTCACTTGTCTTTATGGAAAATGGTTTGGAGTTTCCTCAAACAATTACAGATATATCTACCATTTGACCCAGCCATTCCACTGCTGGGAATATACCTAGAGGAATGGAAATCATGATGTTGAGTGATACCTGTGCTCTGATGTTTATTGCAGAACTATTTACAACAGCCTAGTGTTGGAACCAGCCCAAATGTCCATCATCAGATGAGTGGATATGGAAAATGTGGTATATCTGTGTTTCTTTAAATTTGCTTTATTTATTTTTCCTTTTCTTTTTTTTTAACAATTTCAATGATTTTTTTTTTTTTTTTTACTCTTATCATTTTACTTCTTTCCTTTTGATGATGTTGGGTTTATTTTTTCAACATTTTAAAACATTTCTTTGATTGGAAGATTACAATATTCTTTTGAAGTCTTGTTTTTATTATGAGAATTCAATGCTATAAATTTTTTTCAACATTTTAAAACATTTCTTTGGTTGGAAGATTACAATATTCTTTTGAAGTCTTGTTTTTATTATGAGAATTCAATGCTATAAATTTCTCTATAAGCACTCTATAGTTATCTGTTGCTTTGTGACAATTTATCACACATTAGAGGTCTATATGTATATTTATACATGTATGAAATGTAAATTTATAAGCATGAAATTTTTTATATATGTTCTAATATATTTATTAACTTCAGGATTCTGAGCATCACTTAATTGGGTCCTCTGCTTAAGGTCTTATGAGGCCTTAATAATCAGGTTCATTCAGTCTGTGTCCCTTTTTAGAGCTCAGAATCCATGCCCAAATTCACATGGTAGTCAGCAGAATTATGCTCCTTGCAGTTAAAATGAAGGTTCCTGTTTTCCTGAGGGTTACCAGATGAAGGCTACTATTAGCTCTTGCTCCTTGAGGCTGCCACCAGTTCCTTGTCGAGTGACCCTTCCACAGACCCTCTTAAAATGGCAGCTTAAATCTATAAGGTCAGAAGAATAATCTATTTGTCTCTCCATAAAAGGGTCCGGTCTCTCTTTTAAGACCTTTCATAGAATTACGTCAGGCCCACCAAGGATAGTCTCCATTTTCACTTACTCAACATCAACTGAATTGTGACATTAATTACATTTGCACAATCATTTGACATTTGCTGAATTCTGCAAGTTGTAGCTGTCACCAGAACTCAAGAGAGAATTACAAGGGTTAAAAGAGTAGGGGAGGAAGGCTGGGGATAAATTGGGAGGGGGACAAGGGGAATAATCAGAATTTGTGGTAATGGGCCTGATGATCATATTGATCTGGCCATCATACCTTGGGCACAGGTGGCAATGGTCAGCTTTGAACCTCATGAGTATGCATAATCAATAAAAATAAGAAAGACATATATTGAGTATTTATTTCAAAAAAGAGTGTCTAACTTCTAAGCACTTGCAAATTTTCAGATGACTTTTATTAACTGATTTTAAGTGTAATAGTGTTGTGTTGTATAAATAAGCTTTGTATAATTTCAATTTTTTAAAGTACATTGGGGTTTGTTTTAGGGACCAGAAAGTGGTTTATTTTAATAAATGATTCATTTGATTAGAAAATAATTAATATTCGATTGTTGGTGTGAGGTTCTATAAGTGGCAATAAAATTAATCTGTAAATAGTGCTGTATAGTATTTCTCTATTACCAATTTTCTCTGTACTGGCTCTATTAATTACTAAGAAAGGAAATTTGAAATATCTAAAAATGTCAATTTTGGTTTGAGTCCTCTTAATTATTGCTTCATGCATTTTGAAGCTCTGCTGTTAGGCACAAACCCTTTTAGTATTTTTTTTACAAAAGATATTGTTTTTGAGGGATTCTTATTGTTAATTTTTATGTGTCCTGGTGTTCTTTTTTCTTTTGTTCCTGCTTGGGGTTTTATGGGTATACTTGATCTGTAGTTTGTTTGCTTTATGATTTTGGGGGAAAAATTAATTGTATTTTTTCTTATTCTTCTTTACTCATTAAAACCATAAGCCTAATTTTGTTTATTATAAGTCTGATATATTAGTCTCTTGCCTTAGTCATATTATTTAATAGTTCTTTGGCTTAAGGTCTTTGTCTATCAATGAGAAAATATATTTCTCTTACAGTGTTTTCTTTATTAAAATTAACTGTAATAGCCCATGTCAAATGGTTACAAACATATTTATAGTGGATGGCTTTAGTACTTATTGAATTCTATTCTGAGCTGTACATGAAAATCAGATAAATCTATAACATTTTTTGCATCACAACCCTATTCTGTCAGTCTTCTGGATTTTTGTAAGTTCATTTTTCTCTCTTTCAGTGGTGAGTCATGTGTCAGTTTTTCATTGTATCTATTAGTTTAATGCATGAGATTTTCTATCAGTGGAATTTTCTCAAATGTTGGGTAAAAATTTGATCTGCAGTGTTTCACTTTATCATGATTTTCCAGCTTTTTATGTGTCTCCAATGATATTCTAATGGTGACAAAATATGTCTTTAGGAAGCATTCGATAAATCTCTTTGAAACTGGAAATCCCTATCAATTTGAACTCCCCTTGGACCTATTTCCTCCAAATTGAGTCAGTTTATTGGTTCTCAGCTTTTTCTACTTTACCTTAAATTTATAAATCTCAATATTTTTTGTTATTACTAACAATGGAGATAATCCCAATCAGACCTGCTTACACTAAAGTGTTGTGAAAGTCAAAATGCAGTTGTCTTTATATGAGAACATGAATGAAATATGCTATACATGTATGGATATAATCTTATCCATTTCTAATTGTCTTTACTTGAAAGGTTTGCACTTCCTCACTTGGATCATCTCAAATTTGATCAACTTTTTTTCTTAACTATCAGATAATAAGTTAAAAAATAAGCATTTACATATGAATATAAATGTCATGTTGATAGCTATCACTACAGTGCCAGCAGAAGAGACAACATTTACATTTGCATTTGCATATGAAATGGCTAGTTCTGTAAAATCATATTCTTACTTGCGTCAGCTATCCTTAAATTATCTCAATCCCAACCAAAACTTCTATGCCTTGTACCCCATTTCATCAGGGGATTTATCTCTGCTAAGGCAAATCTACTAAATAAATTCATGTAATAGTGTTTAGGTGATAATAGAATAATATATTACTTTTCCCCAGTAACTAATTCTGCATTAATTAAATAAGACCTACAAAGTCAATAATGGAATGACTATTCATAAGGATTATAAGTTTTGTAAGAATGTTTGAACTTTTCAGGCTACTTCACAGATTATAGCTGTTCAGCATCCTAGCACTATTCCTTTAGGCACTTCATATCTTAAGCCTGTGACTTGAGGTAATATTAATGGCCATGAGGTACACTGTCAAACATAAACAGTTACTTGCAAGGCTGTCATATGGTAGGTATTCAAGAGAAGATAGTTACTCCCTTTTGGCTCAGGTAGCTTACCCTAAATTTTACCTCTGAATTCAAGAAACACTTAAACTCTTTATTTCCCTGCATAGTCTCATTTACCATTCCTAGTTTCTTTTATTTCCCCTAAATTAGGCTCAATACTTTTTTGTTTTAGACTACTTGTTAGTCCATTTTTATTTTACTTTAAAAATTGCAAAATTAAGGAATGTCACTCAAATACGAACACAGTTTTATAGACCCATATTTAAATTGCTGCTAAAGGTAATGTGAAAAGTCTCTAATTGTTGAAAACTCTTAGTGAAGATATTTGAATTTTCAAAAAGAGCTGTTATTTCTAATAAAATGTAATTTAATTTTTCATTTTGATTGAATATATGTATATATAACAAACTTTAGAAAGAGGACTTGAGATAGTACATTAGAATTTGCAATAATAAAGCATAAAAATTAGTACATACATAAAAAGTTTTGGGTCTAAAGTTAAACTCTAAATAATAAAAGTGACTTTTATGTTTATTTTAAGGGGAAAAAAAAAAGATTCTTAATTAATTAGGTAAAGATTCCTGATGGTGGAATACCTTTCATTCCTGATGAACTGAGACAAAAATAAAATGATAACGAAACAATAAAACATAGAGCTTAGGAAATAATACAAACCATCTGACCTTTTGGGACTCTTGCCAAACCAAACCATTTGAATTTTTCTTTGTCACTATCCTGCAATTAATATGCTAATGATAGGATAATATTGGCAGCAATAACTATACACTTTAGGATTTAGTGGGTTCTACCTGCTCATTTTGTGTCCAGCCAGATGTGTAAACAGCTGAAAATTATACTATCAGAGAAGTAAAACTAAAAATGGGTGAAATATTTTTGAAGCAATTTGATCTAACAAAAATATGTTTTTCCCTTCAATATAAAAGGAAGAGACTAGAAAAATTTCTAACCAAATAATATTTCTCTATTTACAGACATTTTTATTAATTTAGACTAAGATATTTGGGATCCCTTTTTTCACTATTAGGTCCACAGTGCCTAAAATAGTATTCACACATTGTAAGTGCTCAATTAGCATAGATAAGTATGGTAAGATACAGAAAAAAAATGAATATTATATAAAAAATAGAAAATTCTAAACAACTACTTATACATGCTAAATATATGCATGTGATAATGTTATATATTAAAATTATATTATATATAGTCATGTATATGTGATATCAACAAAAAATCATCATGATAGAATACAAACTTGTTAACTTAGCATTTTGTGTTCTATTTTATCTTTTTGCTGCATGTGTGTTTAATTTGTATGTATGTTGAGGGATATTTTCAACAGTTGAATAAGATAAAATGAAGGTAGAAGAAAAAGTAAATTAAACAAAATCCTATTAAAACATAAATGAATTACCCATTAAAACTCATGTTTTCTACTATTCCACTTGTGAGCACAACATTAATAAAGCAAATGTATTTCACAGGGCCTAGCTTCCAAAGCTCTATAGTTTCAGGTAGAACCTAATTTTTAAAAATTACGCATAGAAATGTTGAGCTTGCAAAAGACAGGAAGCTTTCCTCAGACTAAAATCTCTGTTGTATGTTGTGAGCACAACATTAATAAAGCAAATGTATTTCACAGGGCCTAGCTTCCAAAGCTCTGTAGTTTCAGGTAGAACCTAATTTTTAAAAATTACACATAGAAATGTTGAGCTTGCAAAAGACAGGAAGCTTTCCTCAGACTAAAATCTCTGTTGTATATAAAGAATTGTAACACAGCAAAATTGCTGGCTCCAAGGGCAGATGTCATTGGTGCAATTAAACCTATTGACTATTGCCATGATAATTACCTTACTGTTCTTTTTGTAACCACCTCTGTTCCTTTTCTGTGATTTTCTGGTGTGGAGAATAAATACTGAAAGAAGATTCCGAGTTCATTGTTAATTTTCCAAGGAATGCCTCTCTCTTGAGGGTTCATGGAAATTAACCTCTTCAGGGCTTCTCACTGCTCAGAAGAAAGGGCTTTGAGTAATCCTTTTTGTGCCCCCATCACCCTGGGGAGAGATGACAGAATAAATGTTACAAAATTACAGTTACAAAGTTACAAAGTTACAAATTGACAGTTAGATAGGAGGAATAAGTTCTGGTGGTCTAGGGTGACAATAGCTAATAATATTGTATTATATATTTCAAAATAGCCAGAAAAGAGGATCTTGAATATTACAACCACAAATAAATGATGAATGCTTAGGTGGTAAATATTCTAACTATTCTAATTAAATCATTATACAATATATGCACATATTAAAATGATAAACTATACCCCATAAATATGAACAATAAAAAAAATAAATTAAAAAAGAGTTAGATGAGAGAAAATGAGGTGCATGGAATATTTATATCATAGAAAGGTCAATGTGTTCCAGTGCAGGACCAAGACACAGGCAGCATGTAATATAAAATCATAAATTAATAAATATCAGACACTGGGATGCATAGGCCTGAGTGAGGTGAAGATACTACTACTGAAAATGCTTGAGCAATGCCCATGCCCAACACAGCTTACGTCTCATTGCCTCAGTGTGGTTGTGTTTGAATCACCAAATCAAAGTAGAATATTAATCTAATGATTTAGACATGAATAACTTTTAAAAAATATAATTTAACTAGCTAATTACTCCAATTATCCATTTTTTTCAGTGGTAATCTAGCTTCACGAGCTTTCCTGTTTGCAATAATATTAAAGATATAATGAACCACTTTTCAGTGTTATTGTCTCAGGTTATATTAGAAGTTTTTATCCATGTAAGGAGGCAAAATGATTTTTTAGATAAATATTCTTTTTAATTCTACAAAGAAAAATATAAGTAAACAAAAAGGATATATTAGTAAAAAAATAAGTTTTTGAGATAGATTTTAAAGGTGAATGCATTTATAGTATAATCAGTCTTCCATTGTTTATTTTCCTTGGATTCTTCACCTGGGTGTAAAAAGTCACACTTTCACATAAAATCTAAAATTTATAATTAAAAAAAAAAAATTGGATATCCCCTTATGTTTTGACCAGCTTTCCAAAACTCATCTTTATTTACTCAATGAATATTCTTATGATTGGAGGCATCTGTTGAAAATTTATAAATTCGTGGTTGCCTGCCAAACAATGTAACTGAGAAGTAATGCACCAGTCTTGGGAAACTGGAAGCAATGCAACCATGTGAACCCTGTTCAGACTACTAGAAATTTCCAACCCTAGGCACATAAAATTAAAAAGGCACATGGGATAATACTACAACTTTGTAGCCTGTAGTATTTCAGTTGATTATGGATGCATTTGGTATTTTAATATTCATGACCACTGCTAAGTGAAAACTTATTTTAACTCATTTTTTATATGAGACATTAGGGGAAAAAAAGTAGATGTACTTAAATATTCCCTTCTTAATAAAAGTATATACAGAAATAGTGATTCCATTGTGAAATAAGATTCAAATCAGCTATGATGCCCTATATGGCCTTCTAGCATTTATCTTTCCACAAATAAGGGAGGGAGCAACAAGTTAAAAATTTCACTCAGGCAGATTTGCAATGTATTTACCTAAATCTGTGAGTTGAGCTCCTGTAGTATAATGAACACTTCTCTGAGCTGAACATTCATAAGCAACTAAGATTTGTCAAGTTCTTTGAGAGACACATTAATGTGAAGTTTATTTCATATTTCACAACTGAGGAAGGTATAACCCCAGTGGACATGTAACCCAAATACACACACACACATGCACATATGTGCATACAAAGTGATCTGAATTAAATTCTTCTACTGCAGAATCAGATAAAAGAATAATAGTTCTGACTTGCCCTTTTCCACTGTTCCCCATGACTTAGTTTATTAAACAATATTTTGTGGGATTATCATATTGCATTATTACTCATGTGGACATGCTTAACATCCACTAATATAAAAGTAGTTGTGTTGTTGGCTGCTTGTTGTTGTTTAACTGAAATAAAAGAAAATGCCATTGAAATAGGCAAGTAAGAAGTCTTTCAGTCTAGAATGTTCCTATTTAAAACCAGAAAAAAACTTTGCTTACTTTATTCATACAGCAGTTAACACATAAGAAGTTCTCCCATTGCTTCCTAGAAAATTACTAAACGGAAAACTAGAACTCATCATGAGAAAAAGAGAAACTACTAGCGGATGAAAACACTCTTTAGAACAGAAATTGCTTTTTCAGTATTGAAGCAAAATTGAGAAACCACATTGTAGAGGGAACAAAAATTGGGGATAAGAAAAAAAAAACAGTAATAGGAAAAAGTTACTTGTGAAACTATTATAATAAAACTACTCCTCTCAAAATTGTTCATCTTTTTCATAAATGTATGATTATAATTGCATAATTAAAAAAATACTTACCCTGGGTTATACATGGGCAAATATATTGTGAGAATATATTTTTTCTCACACCATAGCAAAGAAATAATAAGAAAATATTAGCTCTGCAAAAATATTTTATGGTAGATTAATTAAAGAAATAATAACTGCTTATTTTTATATATTTAACCCAAGCTTCAAATATTATATTATAAATAATTAATGTTAACTGTTATTAAATATTCTACTTGTCAAGTAGGAATTTGAGTGTGAAATTTTTTTTTAAAACCTATTATTTTCTTACAGCTGTTTCTGAATCCTAATTTTGTCTCCTTGAATAAAATCTTTGTTATTAAATATTCTACTTGTCAAGTAGGAATTTGAGTGTGAAATTTTTTTAAAAAACCTATTATTTTCTTACAGCTGTTTCTGAATCCTAATTTTGTCTCCTTGAATAAAATCTACATTTCTTCAGCAACTTAATTCAAAGAAACAATCAGTTTAGTAATTATTATGTCTACTTTAGGGTAATAATAAAAATTCCAAGCTTCATGAAATTTAGAATTTTGCCTCTTTCCCTCCAGTTCAAACAGATTGCTTCTATAGTTTTGTTTTTCATTTTTCTTTATTTTTCTTTAGTTTGTCAAACCCTCTCCACTCCAACATGGTTTCCCAACTCTGACTTTTAACTTCCTTAATGTTGGAGCATTGAGAGGGTGGGGAGGTAAGAAGACAAGGACAAAAATTAAAAAAATTGGAACACTGGAACTGATTGGACATTGAGTTTCCCTGGAATTGGCAGATATTTGAATCTGATTCTCATGGAAGCATTAGTGGATTTTTTTAAGAACCATATCTCCAAAGACTTTGTAGTTCTTCTCATTTAAAATAATATTTTTCAGAATTTAGTATGTATCAACACTATATAAGACTCTAGAGATACTGCAGTAAAAAACAGGGAACAAAGAAAAAAATACCAAAGTCTCAAGTGTGCCTAGGAGTTCCAAGCACAGCCAGAAAGCCAGTGTGGTTAGAGCACAGTGAGATTGAGTGACACCAAGTAGAGAGGTACTTGGGGTCAGATTGTATATAGAGGTTCATAGAAAAAATTGGTGACTGGCTATATCTCCCTGAAATTCTGATTTTATTAGAGATGGGACCATGCATTTAAGAATGTTTAAAATCCCTACTATTTTTACTGAACAGTCAGATCTGTGTAACACAGTTGAAGGATGCTGTCAGCTATTTTTACTCTAAGAAAATTGGAGATTACTAAAGTGATCTCATCTAAATTATATTTTTAAAGTATCCCTCCTGTCTAGTTTTACTGAACAGTCAGATCTGTGTAACACAGTTGAAGGATGCTGTCAGCTATTTTTACTCTGAGAAAATTGGAGATTACTAAAGTGATCTCATCTAAATTATATTTTTAAAGTATCCCTCCTGTTATTTTTTTAATACTATACATTAGAGGGTAGCATTAGTCCATTTCTGTTGCTTATAACAAAATACACAGAACTGGGTAATTGTAAGAAAACAAAATTTATTGCTTACAGTTTCAGAGGCTGGGGAGTCCAAAGTCCAGGCAACACATTTGGTGAAGTCCTTCATGGAGGCAACAGTGACCCAGGGATCTCACTTTGCAGAAAATAGGGGAGCAGAGAGAGGGATAGACTCTTTGTGCTCCCCTTTAAAGCCCTCAGAACCACACCCCTGTCCAACATTATTAATCTATTCACTTTTAGGAATATACTTAATAATAGTTATAAGACCTCTTCATTGAAAACTGGAGTATATTGCTGGCCTTAAAAATTAAAGACCTTACTAAGGGGAGAGACATCAAATGCTTTCGTATCAGATTACTCAATATTATTAAAATTTAATTTTCCCAAACTTGTAGCATAGATTTTAAGTAATAGCCCCAGAAGTCTACAGATTTTTTGAATAAAAATTGACAAGGCTAGTTGACCAGTTGGCTTAGTTGGAGCTCAATAGCTTTATGTTATAATGGTGAGGTCAAGTGTTGGTATCCTGGTACAGGCCAGCTACAAAAAAAAAAAAAAAAAAAAAGAAAGAAAGAAAGAAAGAAAAGAAAAAAGAAATTCCAAAGTTATTCTAAATTTAGAATTTTTTAAATCAAATGCTTTATTTCAGACATTTTATTATGAATTTTAGAATTTCTATGTGTCTCAGTATATTATAACACTCTCTATTTTCCATTTTTTCTATTATTTTATTTCAGGATTTCTTAACTTCAGGACTACTGAAATTAAGGATATTTTGGGGTGATTAATTTTTTGTTATGGGATTTAGAAGGGTTCTCCTGTGCACTACAGGAAATTTAACAGGATTCATAACCTCTACTCACTAGATGACAACAGAACTCCCTTTCTTAATTACGACAAACAAATATATCTCTGGAAATGTCCAAGTATCTGCAGATGGGAAAAATAACACCCTATTGAGAGCCACTGCTTTACTTTATTTAACATATCAATGATACTTATTTTTTAAACTTGGTGTCTGTCTGTGTATGTGTGTGCATATTGCAATATTTAAATCACCTATGATTTGTTTTCAGTCTTTTTTTCTTGGTTTTGGTCATAAGTTCTTGTTTTTTGTCTTGCTTTGAGTAAAGTATATTGTTTACTGAATTTAGTACATTGTTTAATTTAAAAATGATAGTATATATTTGGAATAATGTAATGGACCTTCAAGTTGATTCAATCTTTGCTTCCTTTGTAGTATTTCCAATTCTGTAATGTTAGCCTGTCTGGCACCTGTTGCTTCTGGAGGTCCATTACATATATAAACAAATATATTTTTAAAAAAATTACACATTTTGCAATTTAATCTCAGCAAGGAAGGTGTTTGGCTGCACACTATTTCACCTTACCGAGAAGCAGAAGTATTCATTTTATGTTATTGATTTATCTGTACTTGATATTCTGGGTAATATATCTGAGTCATACATCCCTGAGAAATATGACTCATTTCATAAATAAACTGTTCAGCTATAGCCAATATTATATTCATAATACCATTTAATTTTTCTTAGCAAATCTCTATGTTATTTCCAAATTTCTAAATCTTTTTTTTCTTTTTTCCTTATATGGTTTCATTTTTGTTTTTCAAGTATTTTCTATTTTTTCTTTTAACTCAATTTGAAGCATTTAATAGAGACTTTTAGCTTTTTTATGGTTTGCTGTTCTTGGGTTACTAAACTAACGCTTATCATTTGTTCTTCTTAGAATTCCCCTACCACTTTTCTTCAGCAGGGTTCAGGATGAATTTTTCTCTGTTACACAAGGCATGAGTGTAGGAATGGGAGTTATAAGGAAAAGGGGAAACTTGGAAGGCCACTATCAGCAAGTGAAGAGAAGCTGTGCACCTTTAACCTTCATTTCAGCCCACAGAGAAATATATCATGTTCTGTATGACCATCTAGATAGGAATTTTGTTATGACTTCCAGTGGAGAGAACGTAACTTGTCTGTGAGGGTTTTTCATAAGGAAAAGGGGAAACTTGGAAGGTCACTATCAGCAAGTGAAGAGAAGCTGTGCACCTTTAACCTTCACTTCAGCCCACAGAGAAATATATCATGTTCTGTATGACCACCTAGATAGGAATTTTGTTATGACTTCCAGTGGAGAGAACGTAACTTGTCTGTGAGGGTTTTTGGGGGGGAAGGTGGAGAACCTGAAGCATAGCTTTGCAGTTTTGAGTTATATTTAATATTGTGCATTATCTTTTCAAAGCCTCAACTAAAGCAATCTTCTTATTGACATACAGTAGATTTCATCAAACCAGGAGTTTATGCCATATGTACTTTCATTGTATATCTACTACTACAATTCCTGAATCAACTCAATATGTTTGCTGACAATTGATAATAATAAAATGTATATTTGTATGTATATGATAGAGTAGATTTGTAAAGTGTACATTATAATGAGTCACATCAGTTTTTATTCACCTTTAATATACTCAAGTTCATCTTGGCCTTTTATACTGTCATTATCTGTGAGGGGGAAGTTGTTTGTCATTCCCTATCCTAACTGAGATATTGAGAGATATTTGTTGCCTTCTTATCCAAAGCCATGGAATATGCAAATTATCAAAGCTGTCACAGACCTATTACAATTACAATAGACATCTTTCTGATTGACATCATCAAAAAGTTATCAGTTTTCTTTCTCTCACATCAAGATTTTATTGTCCATGCCTAACAACTTATTTCTTTTCAAACAAAGAAAGTCAAACTAGGAAACATGTGGGGTTTTTGTTGTTGTTAGTGTAAGTAATTCAATCATAAATATTTTTTTATTAATACCTAAAATTCTATGTTTGTCTAGGAATCTTTAGTAATGAGAATTCTAAGATTACTTTGGGTATTCCTTTCAAGTTCATAAATTCAATCTCTCAACAATTTTTTGAATACATATCTATCTCCATATGAAAATAGTCAAAACAAATCAAAACTCTGTCTTAATTGATCTTGCATTATTGTGAGATACAAATGAGCAAATAAAATAGAGATAATGGCGATACAGAAAAAATCAAAGAGAGAATGAAGAGTTAGTTATTATGGGTGGTGGGATTGTTGTTTAAAAAAGTATAATCAATAAAGGTTTTAAATATTGCAAGAAGACTGATATTTAAATTGAGACAAAGGATATAAAGGGATATATTTCACTTGAGATTGTTCAATTTCACAGGAGTTAGTTGAGTTGCATGTTTTCCACTCAGGTATAACATAGTCATACCCTTATCATTACAATATGACACTGCTTCACCATTTCTGTTTTGTTTGAAAAGAAATGTACTAGTTTAAATTAGTCTTAGCTTTGCAAGGAAATATCTGCCACTGACAAACTAAAAGTTTAACCAGGAAAAAAGTATCTAATTTTCTTGACAGAATATTTTTTTAATAAAATATTATGTAGATGTTTACTTGTAACTCTCTGTGAAAAAGGCAATTTGCTAATTCATTTCATTTCATATTTCAATAAAATATTACACACACACACACACACACACACACACACACACACACACACACACACACACACACACACACACACACACACTGCATTTAGAAAGCTATAATTCCAAAATGTCTATTTTTAATAATTCATATCACCAGCAAATTTATTCTATATAATGAAAGTAATTTAGTGTGTCTTCCATAAAAGTTTCTAATATTTCTGATCCATATTAAGACAGAAAAGCTTATGTGGATTAGATCTATTATAATTCTTTATAATTTCCAAAACAGCAGAAACAATACAATATAAAGTCCAATTTTGCACAACAACCTTCCCTTCATGAGAAATATTTTTTTACATCATTTGCTCTTCTCAGTTTTGCTTATTTACAGATGTTTAATGATCAAGGAGTTTGGAATGATGTCATACAGTGTATAATCAAACAAATATATTTATGTGAGCTTAGAGAAGATATTTCATAACTGGAATTTTACATAAGGCTATTGAAGAAGAAAATAGTGACCTAAACAAGTTTACTTAGCTAATTAGGGGAAAAGGCTAGAAATTCTCTTGATAATGATTGAGTAGTTTATAAAAAGTTTCCTTAGGGTAAAAGGATAAAGTATGAGGAAAAAAATAGGTAGTACCCAATATTACAAGTCTGGGGAAAAATAAGTAGAAATAAGTAAAACTAGTTGCATCAGAGAATGTTAACTTTTCCTCATATACATTCCCTTCTTTTTTATTTATTAAGAAAACACCTCCCACCCAGAATTCATGATAAGCATGAGGCCACATCACTGGACATTACATTTAAGTCTCTAGCCCTGGACCAGATGGCTTCACTACTGAATTCAACAAAAGATTTCAAAAAGAATTAATACCAATCCTTTTCAAACTATTCCAAAAAATTGAAAGAGAGGCCATTCTCCCAAGAGAAACCAAAGACCAGTATCCTTGACAAACGTAGACAAAAAAATCCTCAACAAAATATTAGCAAACAATATAGCAGCACATCCAAAAGGTTATACATCATAATCAAGTGGGAGTCGCTCCAGGGATAAAAGGATGTTTCAACATATACAAGTTAATAAATGTTATACACCACATCAACAAAATCAAGAAAAAAACCCATATGATTATCTCAGTAGGTACAGGTAAAGCATTTGAGAAAATTCAACATCCCTTCATAGTAAGGACTCAACAAATTGGGTATAGAAGGAAAATATCTCAAGACAATAAAAGCCATATATGACAAACCCACCACCAACATCATCATGAATGGGGAAAAGCTTTCAGCTTTTGATTTAGAAACAGGAACAAGATAACGATTTCTACTCTCACCACTCCAATTTAACGTAGTATTCGAAATATGAGCCAGAGAAATCAGGCAAGAGAAAGAAATAAAGGGCATCCAAATTGGAAGAGGCTCAGCAACATGGATGAGTTTTGACAAAATTATGATAAGTGATATAAGCCAAGCACAGAAAGAGAAATACTGCATGTCCTCACTCATAAGTGGGAGCAAGAAAAGAAAGAATAAATGAATGGAGGAAGGGAGGAAAGATGAGCGACTTACAATAATCCATGGAACTTTCAGAAGAAGAGAAGAGACCTATGAGCACTAGAATTGGGAAATAAAAAGGGGGAGGGAATTAGGTAGAAATTGGATAATGGATACAAATAACAATTATGATTTATAATGATTAACATGCTAATAATTCTGATTTGATCATCACATATTGCACACAAATACTGATAGTCAACTTTGTACCCCATAAATATGTATAATCAATTATGTTTCAAGTGTAAAAAAAAAAAAAAATGGGAAGGACAAAGTCAAATTGTCCATGTTTGCAGATGGCATGATCCTATATATAGAAAAACCTAGACTCTATCAAAAATCTCTTAGAGCTGATAAACAATTTCAGTAAAGTTGCAAGATACAATATCAACATGTAAAAATCAGTAGCAATTTTATACTCCAATGATGAACTAACAGAAGAAAAAATCAAAAAACTAAGCTCATTTATAATAGTCACCAAAAAATAAAATTCCAAGGGATAAATTTAACCAAGAAGGAAAAAGATCTCTACAACAAGAACTACAAATCACTGCTAAAAGAAATTAAAGAGGACACAAAAAGATGGGAACAATTCTATGTTCATGGATTAGAAGAATTAATGTTGTGAAAATGTCCCTGCTACCCAAAACAACCTACAAATGTAATGCAATTCCCATCAAAATACCAATGGCATTATTCACAGAAATAAAGAAACAATCTTAACATTCATATGAAATGATGAAAGTCTCCAAATAGCCAAAGCAATCTTGAGCAAAAAAATAAAAATAAAGCTGGAGGCATTACACTACCTGACTTCAAATTATATTTCAATGCTGTAAGAACCACAACGGCATGTTACTGGCATAAAGACAGACACACCAAACAATGCAACAGAATAGAGAATGCAGAAGTCAATCCATATACTTACAACCAAGTGATCTTCAACAAGGGTGCCAAGAACATACATTGGAGAAAGAGCAGCCTCTTCAATAAACGCTGCGGGTAAAACTGTATATCCATGTGTAGAAGAGTGAAAGTAAACCAGTACTTGTCACCACATACCAAAATAAACTCAAAATGGACTAAATACTTAAATATAAGACCAGAAACTATAAACTCCTACAAGAAAACATGGGGGGAACATTTTAGGATGTAGGGCTTGGCAAAGACATTATGAATAAGATCCCCAAATCACAAGGAACAAAATAAAAAATAAGCAAATTAGAGTATGTCACACTAAAAACCTTCTGCACATCAAAGGAAACATCAACAGAGTGAAAAGATGAACTATAGAATGGGAGAAAATATTTGCAAACTACACATCTGACAAGGGATTGATATCCAGACAAGAAACTCAACTTAATAGTAAAAAACCCCAAATAATCCAATTTAAAAATGTGCAAAAGAGCTGAGTAGACATTTCTCAAAAGATGACATACACATGGACAACGGTACGTGGAAAAATGCTCATCATTCAGAATCATGGAAAGGCAAATAAAAACCAAATTGAGATGTCATCTCACCCCATTTAGATGGCTATTATCAAAAAGACAGAGAATAACAAATTTTGGAGAGGATGTGGAGAAGGGGAACCTCATATATTATTGGTAGGATTGTAATTGTAATTAGTACAATCATTATGTGTAGCCAATATAGAAAGTGTATGGAAGTTTCCCAAACAACAACAGCTAGAAATACCATAGGATACAGAAATACCAGTACTGGCTATATAACCAAAGGAATGGAAGTCATAATGTTGAAAGGATGCCTAAATTCCCATGTTTATTGAAGCTCTGTTTACAATAGCAAAGGTATGGAATCGACCTATATGTCCACCAATGGGCCACAAAAGGATAAGGAAAATGTGATCTACACACACAATGTAATACTGCTCAGTGATAAAAAAAAGAAAAAGAAAGAAAGAAAAAAAGAAAAAAGAAAGAAATGAAATTCTGTCATTTGCAGCAGCATGAATGAGCTTGGAGAAAATTATATTAAGTGAAACAAGCCAGGCACAGAAAGAGAAATACTGCATGTCATCACCCAAAAGTGGGAGCTATGTGGGAAACGTCGAGGGGTAGAGAAGGTTAACAAGAAATTGGTAAAGGGTCACAAAAAATATACATTGTGTAATGCTGAACATACTAATTATCCTGATTTGAGCATCGCATATTGCACACAGGTAGTGATATTCAGTGCAGTACCCCACGGATATGTACAATCGTGTTTCAATAAAAAATTTTTTAAATTATATATATATATATATATATATATTTTTTTTTTTTTTTGTCGTATATATATATATATATATATATATACAGTAAAAAAATCAATAATATGTTGAACTTTCAGAAGGACAGAACAGAACTATGGTTGATAGATTATATATATATATATATATATATATATATAAAGTAAAAAAATCAATAATATGTTGAACTTTCAGAAGGACAGAACAGAACTATGGTTGATAGATTTGGGAAGGAGGGAAGGGAAAGGGAGATAGGAAGAAATTTATTAATGGATACAAAACAGCTAGTTAGGAAAAATAAGGTCTATTGATGTACAATTGAGCTAGGCATCTATAATTAACATTAGTTTTACTGCATGTTATCAAATGGCTAGAAGAGAGGAGAGATCAAATGTCCTCAACACAAAGAAATGATTACATTTTTGTAATGATGAACATGCTAATTATCCTGATTTGATCATCACACATTGTACACAGACACTGGTACTCAATTCTATATTCCACAAATATGTATAATCAATTACATTTCAATAAAAATAAATACTTTTGAGTGGCTGTGATGATGAATTCTGGCCATATTATGTGACTGGAAGTGATGATACAACTTATGTGTTGGTTTGATGGAGAAGCTTGTCTGGATAATTTATTCCCTCTTGCCTCCTGACATGGATAAGACAGAGAAGAAAATAACAATTCAGAATGGTAGGACCTAGCCTCAGTCTGCTCACATCTGTGATGAAAAAAAACAAACTTCCAGTTTAATTGATCCACAGTTTTTTCTTGGTTCTTTATTAGAAGCTTAGTATATTGTGTGCATCCAAGTGTTGTAGGAGAAAAAAAATGGCAAGTGCCCTAAATACTCATAATACTCACACATACACACACACACACTACTGTGTATTATGTATTCTTTGGTACACTTATTAGAAGGTTATTCTTCATATTCATAATTTTCTTTCTTAACAAGAATGAATATAAAACTATGTGCTTCTTATTTCTCCTAAAGAAAATCTACCACTCATCATATATTTTATTTTTTAACCAATAATTACTGCATATGAGTTGGCATACAAAGGATTAGAGTACTCTAGGGAGGGTACTTAACAACTACTTTGCAAACCTGTAGTATGTTTTCAGACACCTCTTCTTGGATCATACTCAGGAGACACTTTCAGGGAAGGGGAAGATCTGGAGTTTACATGAATAGTAACAAGATGAAAATAATCAAAGCAGGGAAATGTATGTATTTATTTATTTTTAAATTCACAACATGTACAATTACTGTTGAGGATTTGTTGCCACATATTCTTTCTTAGAATGTTACCATAAAATATTGCAGCACTGTGAAAAACTTATGACATATACCATCATATTTATGCAAAAATTGCTAAAGTACATGACTCAGCAGGATGTTGTATTTTCTTCTACTTCTTAATAAATGATCTTGCACATTTCTGGTCTACAGTAGTACAGTCTCATAGACTCAAAGTCTAATTAGCTCCAAGTCTCCAAGATGCAGTAACTTGCAATCTTGAAGTCTCCTGGCCTCATGGATTTAATGATCTAGCAGTCTTCAGGTGCATCAATTTAAGTTACAGGAAGAAAATTACAAGGAGAATTGGTCTCATGAAGTTTGATAGAAGGGCTTTCTTAGGAGGAGAGGTCAAATAGAAATCAGGACCATGAACTCGGCCTTCTGTGAAAATTCAGAACTGCAAGCCTGGAAGATCTTGAGGCTCTGAAACTGCAAAATATCTTTATAATTTCCAACTCCATTTTTAACTCTGCTCCTTAACAAAATTTCCATGTGAGGGAATTAATGGAGGAAAGAATTTTCTTTTTTTTTTTTCATTGTCTTTTTTGTGTTTGTATGAGTATGTGCATTGAGGATACTTCGATATCTAATGTGATTCACCAACTTATGTTTTGCCAAATATTCATCTCATTTCTCCTTGTCCCAGTGAAGACTTCGTATTGGGAAGACTTACTCCTCCACCTCTTCAACTTCAAACCTCAGTGAATGGTACCAGGCATATAAGCATCTGACATCCTCAACACAATCTGCTCATCAAGGAAGGGAGATTAAACTTTATTTTTTTAAAGCTTTGTTTCCATCTTGACGCAGTTTGGATGTATTGTCCTCCCAGAACTCATGTGGAAATCTGATCCCCAATGTGGCAGTGTTGGGAGCTGTTTGAATCATGGAGGTGGATCCCTCATGAATGGATTAATGCTCTCCCTGGGGGGTGGGAGTAGTGAGTGATTGCTTGCTCTATTAGTTCTCGTGAGAGCTGGTTGTTTAAAAGACCCTGGTACCTCCCACTCTCTCT
>NW_007730626.1:169812-171679 GCF_000696425.1 Galeopterus variegatus
GTCCTCCCAGAACTCATGTGGAAATCTGATCCCCAATGTGGCAGTGTTGGGAGCTGTTTGAATCATGGAGGTGGATCCCTCATGAATGGATTAATGCTCTCCCTGGGGGGTGGGAGTAGTGAGTGATTGCTTGCTCTATTAGTTCTCGTGAGAGCTGGTTGTTTAAAAGACCCTGGTACCTCCCACTCTCTCTTGCTTCCTCTCACCATGTGATCTGTTTGTACCACAAGGTTCCTAATGCTTTCCACCATGTGTAGAAGCAGCCTGAGGCCTGCACCGATGCAGCTGTCCCAGAATTGTGAGCCAAATAAACCTCTTTTCTTTATAAATTAACCACTCTCAGATATTCTGTTATAGCAACAGGTAATGGTACTGATACACATCTCCAGCTCTTTGATGACTTTAGAGAAAAATTATGATTATGTCTGTTATGGTACGTCAGGAGATTTATTGCTACTAAGATGGCTGAGAATGCTTTTCACTTTTGTAAACTCTAATGGGAAGCAAATCTTCTAATAGTTTTTGTATGTGTGTGTGTTTATGTGTGTGTTTACTTTTTTGTAGCCTTTAATTATATATAAGTTTTTGTATGATGTAAGTATAGTTGTCTCTCAGTATCCATGGGAGACTGGTTACAGGAACCTGGTCGATACTAAAATCTGTGAATGCTTAAATCTATTATATAAAATGGAATGGTATTTGCATACAACCTATCAAAACCCTCCTGTCTACTTTAAATCATATCTAGTTACTTATAACACCTAACACAATGTAAATGCTGTTCAAATTGTTGTTCTATTGTATTCATTTGTATTATTTCATTTGTATTAGTTTTCATTTGTATTATTTTTTATTGTTGTATTGTTATTTTTTGTTTTTTTGTTCTGAATATTTTCAATCCGTGGTTGGTTGAATACAGCAGTGAGGAACCCGGAGATACAGAGAGCCAACTGTAATCTTATTGTTTTTCTGTATATGACATCATTATCCTCACTGATCGCTTCTGTGTGATTCATCTTCAGCTTGATATTTAATGTCACTTTTAAGCTATGCCAAATTGCTATCTTGGCATAATATTATTTTAGCATATCCTCTCCTGACACATTCATCTATATATTTCCTTTCCTGTGTATGTCAATGTCACAATGTTTGTAATTGTTCTAGAACAGAAAATATCTTGATAAGTCAGAGAAGAATATTTTCTTGTTCTTATTTTGGGTATTACAGGAGATTCAGTCTTCAAAATATGTTTTATGATTTAGTGTCAAGTTGGATTTATTGGAATTGAATTGGATTTATAAATCAGTTCTTGGCTATTATTAGACAGCTTGTATTTATTAGCCATCCAACTTAAAAACATTGAATATCCTTCTATTTCTCTGAATGTTATTTAATGTACTCCAATGGACTTATATTATATTTTTCATAATGGTCTTGATATTTTTAAAGTTTCATACTTTATAGAGTTTACTGGTATCCTGCATAGTAACTTTTTATATTCTGTTACACAAATTATTATTGAGGATATATAATTATTTGCTCTGTTATTTTATATCCTGACATGTTAGATTCTTATAGGTTTTGTACCTCTCTCTTAAACATCTTGTATTTACTCTGAAAATAACCATATCATTTGAAAGTTGTAACAGTTTTGCTTCTTTATTTTTAAAACCTTTATATTGTGCCTTTGTCATTTTCTTGGTTTGGACCTTCAGGTCAAGGTTGATAGAATGAATTCTTGAATTTAATAACAAGGCTCCTAAAGGTTTCACCTTATCTCACATGTTTATTAAGCTATTTAATAGAGACCCTTTAAATAGATAAGTTTTATTTTTAATAAACATGTTATTAAAATGTTTTATGTACT
>NW_007730626.1:172026-178312 GCF_000696425.1 Galeopterus variegatus
TGTGGGGAATGGTTCTAAAATGTAAGGGTCAGAATGGGCATATGAAAGATTAAATTACAATGCCTAGTCAAGTGGAGGGATCAAACACATATCTCTTGTTTTGAACAAGAATGAAAGATTAATTACAAAGACAAAAACAAGAACAAAAACATAGCCCTTGGTGTTTCCTTGAAATATCTATTCCTGTTTTAGCTGGGTTTATTGCCTAGCCTTAGAAACCTACTTTGGCTTAAGTGGTACATTCAGAGAAGCCTGAGGGATCTGGAAACCACTGATAGGATACGTCACTTTAGAGCAGAAGCCGCAACTAGGGTTCCCATATAAATTAAAATGAAGCTCAGTACATATTGTCTACTGCCTCATATATTTTACACATATGGAAATAAACAATCTAAAATAGGTAAATTGAAAGATTTGGACTCAAATGCATGTGAGCAAAACATCACATCAATTGTAAATTGCCTCAGAGTTTAGAAACTGTGGACTCCTACCCTGCTTTTCAAATTTGATCAGCAGCAGGGCATAAACTTCTGGGATAATGGTAAGAGTAGAAAACAAACCCAGGAAGAGAGAGTGACAGAAAATTTATAACATACTCTGCAAATAGTGCAGAAAAAGGAAAAGAAATACATTCTTCGTGACCACTAGAAGTCTAATTACTAAGAGTTTGAATAAGTAAGTTCCAGTGAATCTGTTAAAATATGTTTTAATCCTATGGCCATTCATATATCTTCCTTTGAGAAATGCCTATACAGGTCCTTGGCCCATTTTTTAATCAGCTTATTTGGGTTTGTTTTTACTATTAAGTTAAGTCCCTTGCATATTCTGGGTATTAATCCTTTGTCAGATATATATTTGCAAATATTTTCTCTCACTGTGTGGGATGTCTTTTCATCTGTTGTTTCTTTTGCTATGCAGAAGCTTTTAAGTTTGATATAATCTCATTTGTTTATTTCTCCTTTTGTCACCTGTGGTTTCAGGGTCATATTCATTAAAGTCTTTGCCCAGTCCGACTTCTTGAAATGTTCCCCCTATGTTTTATTTCAGTAATTTCATGGTTTTAGGTCTTATATTTAAGTCTTTAATCCATTTTGAGTTGATTTTGGTATACAATGGGAGGTATGGGTCCAGATTTCCAGCACCATTTGTGGAAGAGGCAGTCTTTTCCCCAATGTGTGTTTTTTATGTCTTTGTCAAAGATCAATTGGCCATAGGAATATGGGTTGATTTCTGGGTTCTCTATTCTGTTTCATTGGTCCAGGTGTCTGTTTTTATGCCAGTACCATGCTGTTTTGGTTACTATAGCTTTGTAGTATATTTTGAAGTCAGATAGTGTTGTGCCTACAGCTTTATTTATTTATTTATTAGTTATTTACTTATCTATCTATCCATCCATCTATCTATCTGTTTATTTATTTATTTCGCTGAAGATTACTTTGGCTATTCAGGGTCTTTTGCTTTTCCATATGAATGTTAGGATTGTTTTTTTTTCTATTTCTGTGAAGAGTGCCATTGGTATTTTGATGGGGTTGTGTTGATTCTGTAGATTGCTTTGGGTAGTATGGAAATTTTCACAATGTTAATTCTTTCAATCCAACAGCATTGAATGTCTTTCCATCTGTATCCTCTTTAATTTTTTTCAACAGTGATTTGTAGTTCTCATTTAAATGATGAAACAACATGTACCTATATTATGTTCCATACCATTTGTTGTAAAATATTTACCTAATGGAACATCATTAACAACCATGTATTCTTTCTTATACATATTGAAAAATATATATGCATAAATTATTTAAATCATTTCAGAGAGTTTGAAGCACTTCCTAATTATTACATACAATGATATTACAAATCCTTAATGTGTATTTTCTCATATAAGATTTATCTATTAAGCTAGACCGAGAATGCAGAAAGAAGGAAACCTACAGATAATGCTGTAATTACTATGTGTATAATTAGATCTCAGAAGCTTATACTTAAAAGAATTTCCATCAAAATACAACATTTTTATAATACAAAAAAAGGGCTAGAATGGATTTGGTTCTTTCATATTTCTCATAAGATTCCTGCATGTTGATATGATTATGTTTTATGTTAAGTTTTTTAATGTATATTATTTTGGTAAATTAAAAAGACAATGTCATTACCACATTATGAAAATGTTCTTATATGATTATGTTTGCATTAAATACAGTGGTAAATTCAAGCCCACTTATAGCAAAGTGATTCCTAGAGATAAGAGATGTTTCAGTTTCCTCTGGCTGCTTACAGAAGCATCCCGAAATTTAGTGGTTTAAACATTGACTATTTAATTAGTTCACAGTTATGTCAGTCCACTAGCTGGTCTCCAGTCTGAAAGAGGTCAGCTGACAGCTGCTGGCCTTATCCATATATCTTGTGTTAACCAGTGGGTCAGTTTGCATCCAGACAATCAGGGATATCTTCATTCACATGTATGGCTTTACAGGCTTTTGTATAGGGTGACAGAGACACTTGAGTTTTATTTCTCTTTTCATTCAGCAAGCTAACCTGGGTTTCTTCAAATAGCGATTGCATGTTTACAAAAGCTGCAGGAGAAGCCATCCCTGATATACAAGCACTTGTCAAGCTTTTGTTGGTGTCATATTTACCAAAAGACTCCATTGCCAAAGAAAGTCACATGACCATTCCAGGCTCAACAGATGGAACAACATGCCCCACCTTTACAGAAAGGAAGGAATATGTGAGTGTAGGGTAATCAACCACAAGCACCCTCTGGCTGCAATTTATTTATATTTCTCTCACATGAAAAATATGCTCATTCTTATTTCAGAGACCAAAATGTTTCATACAATTTTGCCCTTAGGGTTTGTATTAGTGTTTCTGTTGCTTACAACAAAATACATGGAACTGGGTATTTTATAAAGAAAAGAAAATTTATTTGCTCACAGTTTCTGAGCCTGGGAAGTCCAAAGTCCCTTTGGTGGTGGTGGTGGTGATAGTTACCTCGAGGTCTCACAGCATAAGAATGGTGGAGCAGAGAGAGAGCAGAGAAAGTGAGCTTCTCATTCACTTTCTTTTTAAAGCCATCAGAACCACGTTCCTGACCACCATTGTTAATCCATTCCCTAAACCATGGTCCTACAATCTAATCACCTCTTCAAGGCTCCACATTTCAATTACTGTAATAGGATTTCCCACCTTCTTAACAGTCACATTGGGGACCAACTTTCTAATACATAAAACTTGGAGGACACAATTCAATCTTCAATGAGTTTGAGGGGGACATTCAATCCACTACAGGGTTGAAATTCAAAATTTTGTGATCTAAAAATTATGTCTGAAAGGCAGTCTTGGATATACCTCTTGATCTAAAGAAAGAAGTTAACTATACCTTTCTCCCACAGACATCCAATAATTGATGATGTGCTAGAAATGTACATTAGACACATGTAGAAACCTTCCAAGTTAGAGTGGGTTATAGCTTTGTCACCTGTTTTACTACACTATAACATGGGTCACCATTTTTCCAGCTTGCTAATAATATTCTTATTAATTTTCCAGCCTCCATTTACAGATTATGCATCATTTTTCTCAGCTTCACTCAATAGTTTTTCACTGCTTTTTCCAACCATCACTATCTACCATTCCCAAAGTCAATGATGCTTCTTAGTACAGTGTATCTTTCAATTATATATTTCTGTATAACAAAATACACCCAAAATGTCAATAGCTTTAAGCAATAATCATGTATGTGGCTCCTAATTCTGTGGGTTCATTGGAAAGTCTTTCTTAATTGGACTCACTTAGCTATTTCTTGCCAACAGCAAATAGTTGGATGATTTTTGGTAGGTTAGCTCACATGAATAACAATTGGTAGCTTCTTGGAAAATTGAAAGGAACTGGGCCATGTGTCTCTTGTTATCCAGGAGGACAGTCTGGGATTCTTCACATCATAATTGAAAATTCAAAAACACTACACACGTACAAGCATGCACACACAATGGTATGGACTGGTCTCACTTTAAATTTATGGACACAAACATCACGTAGACCCTTGGGATTTCTTGATAAGCCTAATACATGTCCTGGCTAATTAACATAGCCGATCAGTTAGAAGACTCCTCATAGCTTTTCACTTCCCAACTCACTTTAAGCTAACATTATTATTTCACCGAGAATACAGAAACAATTGGAAGTGAATTCTCAATATTACTATCACCTAATATGTCAATCCACTGAAATCCGTAGGCCCATCTATTCTTTCCCTTCCATTACAATGGATACATTACCATTGTTATCAAATCACATCCTCTGTTCATACACTGGAGCCCATAAAAACTTACCTAATCAATGTCTTTCCCTTGGTAGTTATCTCTTCTCTCCTCTGCCATGACATATTTAAATTGTTTACTGGATCAATTCTGTTGCTATTTAACTTCATGCATATTAATCGAATTTAACATAATGTGAATTCTACATTTACTTGTCTCTGTGCATTAAAGAAAAACATTAAAAGTATAGGTGTGTATATATGTAGACACAAACATATACACACATACAAAAATGTATTCATCATTCATTGACTATTATCTAATTATGTCTTGGCCTCTGCCATTAAACATTCACTAAGGTCAAACCACTTAAACCATTCTTGTAAATTTGGTACTTTTCGACAATATTTCAAACAGTTGATACATTCCTCTCCCATTAAGTGCTTTCTTCCCTTCATTTCTGAGACATGAAAATCTAGTTTTCCACAGAACTTACCAGCTACTCTTTCTCCTGTCATTTTCTTTGGTCCCTAAATATTAGAATTTCTTTTCAATCAGTAAACATTAGGATTTGTCAAGGATCAGTCCTCAGAACTTCTCCCTTTTCTCCCTATGACTCACTACCTTCTTAGTGATCTCATATTCTCATGGCTTCAAGTAACATGTATTCACTGGTCACTCCTGGATTTATGGAGTCAATCCCCATTTTTTCCCCAAGCTTTATTTTTGTATTCAAATTTTCATCTAACATTTGCACTTGAATGCCAATAAAATAAGCTTCTTCGCATGTCCAAAACAAAACTTTGATTTTGTATTAGTCCATTTTTGTTGCTTAAAATAAAATTCCTGGAAATAGGAGATTTGTAAGAAAACAAAATTTATTGCTTGCAGTTTCAGAGACTGAAAGTCCAAAGTCCAGGGAACACATATGGTGAAGGCTTTCTTTGGTGGTGACTTCAGTGATGGCCAGGTATCACATTGCAAAATGGTGGATCAGGGAGAGAGATAGTTCCTCATGCACTCTCCTTTTAAAGCCCTCAGAACCATGGCCATGGCCACCATTATTAATCAATTTACTATGACATGGTCCTATAATATAATTGCCTCCTCAAGGCCCCACCTTTCAGTTACCATAATAGGATTTCCCACCCTCAGCAGTTGCAGTGGAGATTTAAGCTTCAATGAGGTTGGCAGCAGAGGCATCCAGTATACATCAGACTTCAACATTCCCATATGCCTGCCAGTCTACTCCATACTGATAAATGGCTCCCAAAATCACCCATCTAATTTAAGAGGGAAAACAACAACAACAACAACAACAACAGCAACAAACCTTCAAAGTCTTACTTCCTTTCCATACCATATGTTGTGGCTACTTCCNTTCTTTATTTTTAAAACCTTTATATTGTGCCTTTGTCATTTTCTTGGTTTGGACCTTCAGGACAAGGTTGATAGAATGAATTCTTGAATTTAATAACAAGGCTCCTAAAGGTTTCACCTTATCTCACATGTTTATTAAGCTATTTAATAGCGACCCTTTAAATAGATAAGTTTTATTTTTAATAAACATGTTATTAAAATGTTTTATGTACTTGTTATGAACTTCATATGGTATATTTATATTTATTTATATTTATTTATTTTACTATGGCTTGGATGTACTCATATACTTCATAGTGTTTCAAATCTAAAAATGTATACTTTTCTAAATTAATTTTTTCTATATCTTTAGAATTTATGAAGGTTTATCATAGTACTTTTTATTTGTTTAAGACTCTTAAATGTATGTTCTGTTACAACTTTATTTTTCTCTGCTACTATTTACTTGTGCCTTCTGCAATGCTTTTAACACTGGTTTGTGATCTCAGTTTTTGCACTTCATATGTGAATTTAGTTACGTCACAATTTGCAGGGAAACTGTGGGGAATGGTTCTAAAATGTAAGGGTCAGAATGGGCATATGAAAGATTAAATTACAATGCCTAGTCAAGTGGAGGGATCAAACACATATCTCTTGTTTTGAACAAGAAT
>NW_007730626.1:181767-186758 GCF_000696425.1 Galeopterus variegatus
GAAAGGAACTGGGCCATGTGTCTCTTGTTATCCAGGAGGACAGTCTGGGATTCTTCACATCGTAGTTGAAAATTCAAAAACACTACACATGTACAAGCATGCACACACAATGGTATGGACTGGTCTCACTTTAAATTTATGGACACAAACATCACGTAGACCCTTGGGATTTCTTGATAAGCCTAATACATGTCCTGGCTAATTAACATAGCCGATCAGTTAGAAGACTCCTCATAGCTTTTCACTTCCCAACTCACTTTAAGCTAACATTATTATTTCACTGAGAATACAGAAACAATTGGAAGTGAATTCTCAATATTACTATCACCTAATACGTCAATCCACTGAAATCCGTAGGCCCATCTATTCTTTCCCTTCCATTACAATGGATACATTACCATTGTTATCAAATCACATCCTCTGTTCATACACTGGAGCCCATAAAAACTTACCTAATCAATGTCTTTCCCTTGGTAGTTATCTCTTCTCTCCTCTGCCATGACATATTTAAATTGTTTACTGGATCAATTCTGTTGCTATTTAACTTCATGCATATTAATCGAATTTAACATAATGTGAATTCTACATTTACTTGTCTCTGTGCATTAAAGAAAAACATTAAAGTATAGGTGTGTATATATGTAGACACAAACATATACACACATACAAAAATGTATTCATCATTCATTGACTATTATCTAATTATGTCTTGGCCTCTGCCATTAAACATTCACTAAGGTCAAACCACTTAAACCATTCTTGTAAATTTGGTACTTTTCGACAATATTTCAAACAGTTGATACGTGCCTCTCCCATTAAGTGCTTTCTTCCCTTCATTTCTGAGACATGAAAATCTAGTTTTCCACAGAACTTACCAGCTACTCTTTCTCCTGTCATTTTCTTCAGTCCCTAAAAATTAGAATTTCTTTTCAATCAGTAAACATTAGGATTTGTCAAGGATCAGTCCTCAGAACTTCTCCCTTTTCTCCCTATGACTCACTACCTTCTTAGTGATCTCATATTCTCATGGCTTCAAGTAACATGTATTCACTGGTCACTCCTGGATTTATGGAGTCAATCCCCATTTTTTCCCCAAGCTTTATTTTTGTATTCAAATTTTCATCTAACATTTGCACTTGAATGCCAATAAAATAAGCTTCTTCGCATGTCCAAAACAAAACTTTGATTTTGTATTAGTCCATTTTTGTTGCTTAAAATAAAATTCCTGGAAATAGGAGATTTGTAAGAAAACAAAATTTATTGCTTGCAGTTTCAGAGACTG
Organism: Galeopterus variegatus; assembly: GCF_000696425.1. NCBI lineage: Eukaryota > Metazoa > Chordata > Mammalia > Dermoptera > Cynocephalidae > Galeopterus > Galeopterus variegatus. The sequence goes on from NW_007730626.1 coordinate 183,050, forward strand.
AAAGTCCAAAGTCCAGGGAACACATCTGGTGAAGGTTTTCTTTGGTGGTGACTTCAGTGATGGCCGGGTATCACATTGCAAAATGGTGGATCAGGGAGAGAGATAGTTCCTCATGCACTCTCCTTTTAAAGCCCTCAGAACCATGGCCATGGCCACCATTATTAATCAATTTACTATGACATGGTCCTATAATATAATTGCCTCCTCAAGGCCCCACCTTTCAGTTACCATAATAGGATTTCCCACGCTCAGCAGTTGCAGTGGAGATTTAAGCTTCAATGAGGTTGGCAGCAGAGGCATCCAGTATACATCAGACTTCAACATTCCCATATGCCTGCCAGTCTACTCCATACTGATAAATGGCTCCCAAAATCACCCATCTAATTTAAGAGGGAAAACAACAACAACAACAACAACAACAGCAACAAACCTTCAAAGTCTTACTTCCTTTCCATACCATATGTTGTGGCTACTTCCAAAAGTAGTGAAGATAGATCTTCACTAGCTCCAGTGCCACCACTGTCCACCCTCTTGTTGGACTACTTATGCAGGCTTCTGTTGATGTTATTACTGCATCTCTTTCTTTTCCACACATCAAGTCATCCTTTAAAAATATAAATCAGATCATATTATTTTCCTTCTGACATTAGCCCAACAATGACTTCTCATTAAACTTCAAATAAAATGTAAAGTCCAAGGTATTGTGTGATTTCACTATGTGCTCTAAGACTTTTCTTCTACCATCACCAGGATGTGCATGGGAGGCTGCTTAGATATTTGGTGTGTGTTCACATAAACATGCAAGTCTTTTAACATCTCAGGCTACAACCTGTGCCCAATGAGATGGATGTTGTTAACTGAATGCTCCTTTCTTCTAGCCCTTATTAGACAATTCTGAAGTATATTTTACACTACTTCTCAGGGGTTACTAACAGGATTATGCCTCAATTACCCTTTGTGAAGATATAATTACATTTGGATAAGCTTTTCCTTCTTCCTTCTTTCACTATTGCACTTTTCCCGGCCTCGTATTTCCACTCCAGATGCATACAAATCCTTTTATCAGGCTATTCTTTCAGGGTAACCCAGACTAAGATGATTAGTAACAGTGGTGTCCCTTATTGCTTTGGTGAGTGATGTTGTTTCAGAATCCTCAATAGTGGTGTTCCTTATTGCTTTGGTGAGTGATGTTGTTTCAGAATCCTCAATGGTCTTCCCATTGCCAGTGGTAAGTGGAGTTATGATAATTCTTTGCACATAGTAGCACTAAAATTGCATAGATTTTTATTGGGGATGGATTAGAATTTGGTACTGATGGAACATGAGGCACTGGTTTATACAGCAACAGCACATTTTATCAATAAGTATAAAATAAATAGTAATATTAAAGGCTGTACAATTAGCTGACCTTAGTAGTTTTAGAAACACAGAAAAAAAAGAAAACCACATGCTTAAATTAACTGGCTATAAACTGAAGGCATACTGCAAAGTCATCCTGGTAGAACAGAAAACCACATGCTTAAATTAACTGGCTATAAACTGAAGGCATACTGCAAAGTCATCCTGGTAGAACAGAAAACCACATGCTTAAATTAACTGGCTATAAACTGAAGGCATACTGCAAAGTCATCCTGGTAGAACAGAAAACCACATGCTTAAATTAACTGGCTATAAACTGAAGGCATACTGCAAAGTCATCCTGGTAGAACAGAAAACCACATGCTTAAATTAACTGGCTATAAACTGAAGGCATACTGCAAAGTCATCCTGGTAGAACAGAAAACCACATGCTTAAATTAACTGGCTATAAACTGAAGGCATACTGCAAAGTCATCCTGGTAGAACAGAGCGGACATTGACGAAAATCAGGCTCAGGATTTAAGTATAAAAGTGCAAGAGCTACAAAACAATATAGAATGAACAGCCTCCATAGGTCTTCTATGTTAAAGAAGAGCTCCATATTGGAAAAAAGAAAGACCTAGAGACGCAGGAAGTTGCTGATTAGGTAAAAAAGCCTGAGGATTTCTATATTAATTTTAAACACAGTATCTTGTTTGGAAGAAATAGTTACCTTCCTTATACTAGATCCTTTCCTCACAGAGTCCTGGTAGAGGCCTTACCTTGTTTGAACGCCTTCCAAGATGAGGCTTGTATTATTCACTCTCTAACCCCATCTTCTCATATTATTTTCTAATTTCTAAGCAGGGTCAGGTTAAACAGAGCTAAAACAAGGTAATGCATTATTTTTTTTCCAGTAGAAAAAACACACCCAAATAATGAAAAGATATTACTAATAAGTATTGAAAAATATTAGGGAGTACATGTTGAAGTTTATCTGGGGTGGAGGGAGTGGGATTTGGACCAGGACTACAAAATATTTATGGCTTATTATTGACATTGGGGTGCTCTATTGTGACTCGGTGTTTAATGTTCTGGCAGGAACACCTAGACAATGCTCATAAACACTTTTTAAATTTTGCAAAAAATAATGGTATGTGGTGAATGAAATACAATATTCAGAACAGTGTCAGAGACTCAGGTAGGTAAGCAATATAGAAGGAATTCAATATTTGAGATTAGAAAACTTACCACTGAAGTGTATTCCATGAGAAAATTCATAGGATATTTCACTAACAATAAGGAATAAATTGCTAAGAGATACACTGACACATTTGAGCAGCTCATGTGTGCTTCCTTCTCTAGTCCAGGGTTGGTATTAGAAGATGCCTCTGTGAAATTAGGTTTCCTATTACCACTGGGCATGGATTCTGGAATCAAAGAGGCCAGGAGATTAACTTTTACTGTCAGGGATAAACTCAAGGTAATCGTTATAATATGCATCAAAATTAGAGATTTAACCAGGTTCCTTTTCACACAAGATAATAATTACTAATAGTTCATTATATTATTAATATTGAGACAGATGAGATGCTAATTAGAATGTTAATTGATTTCTATAATCAGAAAAAAATTTAGAGCTGATGAGCAGATGTCTAACTCAGCTGCCATAGTAGAAATTGAGATCTATACCCAGTTTTCAGATCAAAGCCATAAACACTACCCCTAAAGAAAACAGACTTAACTGTATTCACTAGTTTAAATTAGTTGTTACTCTTAAAGCTGAGAAAAGGTATTGAGTTGAGAGGTTTCATGTGTTCAAATATGATTGATCTCTTTGTCTTTATCACACAGAATTCTATTTGAAACAGCAAATAATTCTAAGTTGAAGCATCAGGTTTATATTAAAGTTCTTTTTCTGAAGAATCTGCAAGAAGTAGTGACATTCAGTATTGACCATCTTTTCTACTGTCACTTGAGTTCTTAGGTGTGACGTAACACTAGTTTTACATTCTTTATTATGACCTTGACAATGATGATGATGTTTGCTATTACTATTGTAAGCATTGTTATTCGTCATGCTTATCATATTTCAAAGTATTGCTGTGCTACATTTGGCAAGTGTTAGCTAAGTGTGAGTAATTTCATGCACAGTTTTTCCAAGAATAATCTTTGTTTTGTTGAACAGTTTTGAATTACTAAAAATCTGAAAAGGTAGTACACTGAGTTTCTATATATCATCTGCATAATGCTACATTTCCCTATTATAGCACTGAAAATGAAAACGATATTTTGATTCTGAATTCAGCATAGGTTTTTAAATCGCTGAGAAACTAGTGATAACTGCATTTATGGATAATTTTCTGTGTTC
>NW_007730627.1:0-9247 GCF_000696425.1 Galeopterus variegatus
GGAAAAACCTAATAAAACTCCATATGCACTAATCTTTTAACCCAGTAATTCCACTTTTAGGAATCTACACTGAAGATACACCTCTAGCAGTACAAAAATACATATGCACATTTATTCACTGTAGTGTTGTGTGTAACTGCAATAGATTGAAAGGTTGAATAAACTATGATACGTCCACACAATGGACAACTGTGTAGCTGCAACACACATACACACGCACGCACACACACACACACACACACACAAAAGAAGGAAAGAAAAAAGGAAGATCTCTATTAACTGATATGGAGTGATTTCCAAGATATATTGCCAAGTGTAAAAAGCAAAGTGCAAAAGGGTATCTATGCCATGCTACGTATCGTGTAGAGAAGAAGGAATATAAGAAAATACACTTTCTGATCACTTATTTATTTATTTATTTATTTATTTTTTCCTTTTTGTCTTTTTTCGTGACCGGTAATGGGATCGCAACCCTCAGTGTTGCACCCGTACCGCGATCGCAACCCTCGGAGTCGCACCCGTACCGTGACCGGCAACAAGATCGCAACCCTCGGTGTCGTGCCTGCACCACGCTCAACCAGTGAGTGGACCGGTCTCTATATGGGATCTGAACCCTCGGCGGGAGTGCCAGCACGCTCCCAAGCGCCGCACTCTACCAAGTGCGCCACCGGGCTGGCCCACTTTCTGATCATTTATGCAAAAGAAATGCTGTAAGATAAACCAGGAATGGCAAAGGTGTACACATGTGTACAAGTGCACAGACGTACTTCCTACCTCTCTGCTGTGCGGGCCTGGGAGCAGCAAGCCCACTTTGCACTCAGATCTTGGTTTCTAAACAGTTTCCCAAAGAAAAAGTCAGAGCTCCTTGAAGAGGTGGTCAGTTTCAGAGCTGGGGCAGGAAAAGACAAGCTGAGCCTGGAATATGTGTGGTACCAGAGAATAAGGAAGTGCTCCAAACGTATGGGGTCTTGTCAAAAGGACGCAGGAGCCAGCTTCAAGGAGTTCCTCACAGCCAAAGCTGAAATGATGTGAGTGACAAAATAAATAAGGATAATATTGAATTGTAACCCATGGAATAAAATAAATATCCATGAATCTATAATGCTATAAATAACTCAGTAAATAAATGGGGGAGAAGGGACAACTCTTTCATCCAGAAGAATTTCCATTAGTAAATATAAAAGGAAAGATGGAAATAGAAAACCACTATTAAACAAACATCACAGTAATTTCTAGACAAAAGTCTGAGGATGAATAGAGTATTTGCATAGTCTCAAAGTATCTCCTTGAAGCTATTTATTAATTACAAAGGGGGGAAAGGTAACTTTACAGCAAAGACAACTGGAAGACACTACCTTATTCAAGTGCTCAGAGATAACAATAATAAAGCATTCTGACACCACGAACCTCTTGATAAGATGCACTGAGAAGGGTGCAAGATTACTTTGAGGTATTGTTGCCAAAAATGAGAAAACCTTAGGCAAACCCAAGTCGAGGGACATGCTACAAAATAACTCACCAGTGTCCTTCAGAAATTTCAAAGTCAGGAAAAAAACAAGACAAGACTGAGGAACTGTCACAGATTTGAGGAGATTAAGGAGACATAGCAACTAAATGCAATGTGGAACTGTGTCCTAGAACAGATATTCAAATTAAGTAAGTAGTTTAGTTAACAGTATTGTACCAATGTGAATTTCCTGTTTTTTGAAATTGTACTATGGTTATGAAAGATATTATCGTTAGGAGAAGTTAGGGGAAGGGTAATAAAGAAACGCTCTGTACTGTATTTGAAACTTTTCTGTAACTCTAAAATTAGTTAGAAATAGAAAGTTAAAAAACCTAATAGGCATGCCAGAAAGTAGGAACAAATGACTGGAAACCAAGAAAATAAAACAAACACACACCCACCAGTGATCCTGACATTGGAGTTATCAGGCAGACACTTTAAAATGTCTATTACTAATATGTTCATGAAAATATAGAAATTAAACCAAATAACTGGGGTATATATTTAAAATCTCAAATGGAAAGCCTAGATCTGAAAAAAAAAATGACAGAAATTAGAAATTTAACAGATGTCCTCAACTTTGGATTAGATGCAGCAAAGAAAGATTCATGAATGAGAAGAGAGGTCAGAACTCCGTACAAACCAAAGTACAGAAAGAAAAATGGGGGCAGGAAAGCCTATGGAGGCATATGGAACACAGTGAAAAGTTCTAAAATACGTGTTCTTGTGCTCCTAGAAATGGAAGAGCGAATGTTCAGAGACACTGTCTGAGAATTTTCCAAAACTAATGAAAGATATCAAGCTCTAATTCAGGAAGCTGTGCATAAACCAAGCACAATAATTATATAGAAAACCACAACCAGGCACATTAAAGTAAAACTGCTGAAAAGCAAAGAGAAAGAGAACGTTTAAAAGAAAGTAGAACAAAAGGAATAATAAAGGTGAAAGCCAAAATTAATGAAATAAAAATTCAGTAGAAAAAATTAACAAAGGCAAAAATTCATTTTTAAAAATATTAGTGATATTATAAAAACCTAATATAACTGATTACCAAGAAAAAAAGAAAGCACAAAATACCAGTATCAGCAATAAAAAAGGACATTACTATAAATCTTACAAAGTTAAAAGGATGATATAAATGAATAATTGTGATAAATTGAAAAAATAGCCCCAGTTCTTCATTCCTTTTTATACTTATACCCTTTGTCACGTGCATCTTTAAAGGGTTCTTCCACTCTAAGCTCAGATTAGTCACATGCTTTGGCCAATAAGATATTGGCAAAAGTGGTGCAGTAGAGGCTTGAAAAGCACTTGCAAAGTGAGATTTCCTTGCTCCTACTCCTCTGTCAATGTCCTGAGAACATGCTTGGGCTAACAGGTGGGGTAATGAGACATCTGGAGAAGAGCCAAGTCACCCAGTTGCCCCAGTTGAGGCTATCCTAGAGTAGCCACAGTCAGCTGGCCATCAGACATGTGAATGAGTCTGGCCCAGAACAGATGAAGTGCTCGGCCAAGCCCTGCCTACATCACTGACCCACAGATTTATGAGCTATATAAATACTCAGTGTTTTAACCCACTAGGTTTGGGGATGTTTTGATATGCAGCATACTGTGGCAAGAGATAACTGAGGGAAGTATGGATAACTTTATGTCAATAAAAATTTCAATGAAATAAGCAAATTTATTGGGGAAAAAAAAAAGAAGTTTCAAAAACTGTCCCAAGAAAAAATAGAAAATCTTAACAGTCTTATACAAAGAAATTGAATCTGTACTTTAAAATGATTAAACCACAATGAGGTATCACCTCAGTGCTGTTAGAATGGCTATTATCAAAAAGGCAAAAATAAGTGTTGGTGAGTATATAGAAAAAGGGAACCTTTGCACACTGCTGGTGGGAAGGTATATGTGTACGGCCATTGCAAAAAATAGCATAGAAGTGTCTCAAAAATTTAAAAGTAGAGCTACCGTATGATCCAGCAATCCCACTACTCAGTATATATCCAAAGGAAAGGAAATCAGTATGTTGAAGATATACCTGCACTCCCATGTTTACAGCAGCGCTATTCACAATAGCCAAAACATGTAATCGACCAAAGTGTCCATCAGAGGATGAATGGATAAAGAAAATGTGGTATATATACATGGTGGAATACACAAAAAGATACAAATCTTGTCATTTGCAACAACATGAATGAACCTGGAGAGCATTATGTTAAGTGAAATAAGTCAGGCAGAGAGAGACAAATACCACGTGGTCTCACTTACCTGTGAAATCTAAAAACGTTGATCTCATAGAAGTAGAGAGTAGAATGATGGGTACCAGAGGCTGGGGTGCTCGGGACGGGGGGGAAGGGAGGAGATGTTGGTAGAAACATACAAAATCACAGTTAAATAGGATGAATAAGTTCAAGGAATCTATTGTACAGCATGGCGACTCTGTTTAATAACTATACAGTCGTAGAGTATTCCTGAAAAATCCTGAGAGTGGATGCTAAATGTTCCCGCCACAAAAATTATAACTATGTGAGGTAATACATATTTTAATTAGCTAGATTTGGCTATTCCACAATGTATACATACTTCAAAACATCACGTTGTACACAATAAATATATACAATTCTGTCAATTGAAAATAAATAAATTAATTAAAAAAATAAATTAGTACTTATTATTTATTAGAAAAGAGAAGAAAACACTCCCAGCCCAAGTGGCTTTACTGGTGAATTCTTCACAACATTTAACGAAGACGTAACACCACCTTTATACAACTTCTTCTAGAGAGTAGAGAAAAATAAAATGCTGCTAGTATAACCTTCATAGTGAAATCTGACAAAGACATTACAAGAAATCAGTTACAGACCAATCTCTCTCATGAACTTAAATGTAAAATCTTAAATAAAATATTAACCTCCATGTGTCCAGGAATATATTCAAAAGATAATAAAAACTCTTAACAAAATAGGAGGGAACTTACTTAATATGATAAAAAGCATCTGGCAAGAAAACCTCAAACACACACTTAGCTGTAAAAAGCTTTTACTTTGAGGCAGAAATAAGACAATAACATCTGCTATCACCCCTTCTATTTAACATTGTATTAGAAATCCAAGCAAGTAAAATATGCCAAGAAAATATGTCATAAAAGGTAAGAGGATTGGAAAGAAAGAAACCTGACATTTTCACAGGTACTTCATGATTGTATAGGTAGAAAATTTAAAGTAAGCTGCAAATAAACTACTAGAATCAGTATTTACACAAGATATCTAGTTATAAAGTTAATATACAAAATCAATTGTATTTCTATGTAGTACCAAAAAATTGCATAAGAATTTACAATAGCATCCAAAACCAGCAAATACTCAGAAGTAAATCTAATAAAATATTTAACACTTCCACATAGAAACTACAAAATATTATTGTGAGAAATTAAAGCAGCTCTAAATAAGCTAAAGGATATATCTTGTTCATGGATTGGAAGTATCAGTATTGAAAAGATCTTAATTCTTCCTAAACTGATCAATAGCGTCAATGTAACATTAATCAAAATATAAGCAAATATGTTGTGGAAATTACAAGTTGATTCTAAAATTTATATTGAAATGCAAAAGACCTAGAATAGCTAAAGCAGTCTTAAAAAGTAGAAAGCTATCAGATATCAATACTTTGTTTTTAAGGTACAGTAATTAAAATAAATAATATTGGCACAATAAAATAGAATGAAAAGTCTTGAAGCAGACCAATATATATGCTGTCATTTGATTTATAGCAAAGGGGTTATTGCAGTGCTGTGGGAAATTATGACCTTGATAATGAATAGAGCTAGATTAATTAGGTATTCATACAGAAAGAATGAACCTTGGCCCCTACTTTACATCATACACAAAAAACAATTCCAAATTGATCATATCTAAATAGAAAATGTACAAAGACAAATCTTCTAGAATCTGAGAGATAATATTGGAGTGTATCTTTAAGACTTTGGGAGTAGACAAAAATTTCTTAACCAAGACCCTAAAACTACCAATTATAAAGAAAAGATTGACCAAATGGACTTCATTAAAAATAAGAACATTTGATCTTTGCTAGACACCAGTAAGAGAGGCAAAATGCTAGTCCCAAAGTGAAGGCGGGTGTTGGCAATAGATAACTAGGAATTGTATCCAGAATAAATATATGTACACACACACACACACACACACACACTACAAGTCATTAAGGAAGGATAGACAACATAAAAATGTGCAAGAATTTGTGTGCAGGAACTTCACAAAAGAAAATATCCAAATGGTCGATAAGCATATGAAAAAGTGCTTAACATCTTTAACCATCAGGGAAACAAATTAAAGCCACAAGAAGATGCTACACACCTACTAAGTTTTTTTTTTAATGAGTTAGTAATACCTTGTGTTTGCAAGGATGTGGAATTCTCATGTACCGTGGATGGGAGTACAAATTGGTACAACCACTGTAGAAAACCTTTTGGCAGTGTCTACTAAGGCTTACATAGATATACCATATTTGTCTTTACATATACATACTCTATGACCTAGCAATTTCACTCCTACATTTATACCCAACAGAAATGTGTACATACATTCACCAAGAGACATGTACATGACAAGTCATAATATTCTAATTCCAAAAGTGGAAACAAATCTAAATTATATCAACCACAGAATGGATAAATATATTGGCTTCTGTAGTCATATAATGGAAAGCTACAGAAAAATAAAAAAGAATGAACTAGCACTTCAGGTAACAACGTGGATGACTCTTGCAGACAATGTTGCTGAGCAAAGGAATCAGATGCAAGGCAAGAGCCCATTATTGTATGATTCAATCAATAGAAAGTTCTGAACCAGGCAAAATTCATCACGGTGGTGGAAGTCAGAATCATGGATACCATTAAGAGAAGGATGAAGACTTCTTGGATGATGGAGACTGTCTATACCTTGATCTGGGCAGTGATGACGTGTGTATTCACTCTGTTAAAATTCCACTGAGTTTACTCTTAGTATTTGTGTACTGTACAGTATGTATATTATACTTCAATCAATAAGAAGCTTTTTAAAAAGGAAGAAAGATGGTTCAGAACCAGATGCATCCGATTTATACTCTAATGGTGTCTGTTTGTAAGTTAAACATGATCTATTCTCATTAATACTCTACCCCATGTAAATGCTGCTCTGAATGGGTGTGAAGGCAGAGGGACAGTGAAGGAGATGGTATCAGAGTAAAGCTAAGGATTTCCTCTCACAGAATATAATTGGACTTTGGAATACATCGAGTAATTTACCTGGGAGATATTTATTTTCAGCACATATTTTTCTTTCCATTTCTTGTTATTTCAAGAGAAGTTAAAAGAGGGGAAAACTGGGTTGGTTTTTTCACTTCATCCATTCCTGAAAGCCCCTCCTCTTAGGCCGGCACCCCTCACCCCAGCCAGGCTCCAGCATGGGCAACTGGGGAAGCCAAGTTTTCTCCCTGTGACTCTATAGAGGTGGTGGCTGCTGTGCTGTCCCATGAAATGTGGAAAAGTTCTAATAATAATCTTAAAATGAAAATAGTTATAATTGTAAATAAGGGCATTACTATTTCACAGTACAGTGAATATTCTCATGATGCTTTTAAGGTCGGTGGGCAGTATTATGTATGATACATTCGTATGGAGAAAAGGGGGCAGAAATGTTAGAAAACCAGCCTAAGCCACAAGAAAGCCTAATGCACTTTCTGTCAACAACCCCACTTCCTCCCCAGTGAACCCCTTCTAACTCTGTGTGCACATGCTTCTAACTGGTCCACAGTCTTGTAACCAAGTCTCTGTTTTGGTTTTCCTTCAACTAAGAACAGCCTCCTTCTTCCTGATATTTCACTGCAACTCCTGGCCACCTCCGCTGCTGGCTCAGCCCACCATGCCCCAGAAGTCACACTTCAAAACCCACTTTTTAAAAGAAACTCCACACAAGCCTGACACGTTTATTCCTCATGATACTGTTTTTTAAATTTTGGGTTGCAAGTCGATTTGCTGAATCTCCCAAGAATTTTCACGTTATGTTGACACTGTGGCTTTCCTTCCCAACTGTACTCTTGCCTGTGGCAGTTTCTATGGGAAGAAAACTCTTTGGAATTAGAAAAACACAAATCCAAAAATCTCTTTTGGAATTAGAAAAACATAGCTAAATAAGTGGAGGGCTTCAAAGGCACACTCAGTGGAACAAACCAAACATTTATTCCTGCTCTTACACCATGGCATGTGTGATAGTGACTGAGTATTATATTTGGGTCTAAGGTTTTCTGAGGGTGGCAGCCCCCATTTAGGCCATGTGGGAGAGGGTCTGAGTTTTGACACCCTGGGGCTCCCTGCTCACCAGTGTAGTTTCCTGCCGAGCTCCAGTTCAGAGCTTCCCAACAGGTGGGGCTTAATCCCAGCCAATTCTGAAGATTCAGCTCAGGACCAGCTGCTGCCCCCAATCCCCACACTGACAGCTCCTGGGATCTCAGGCCAGGGGGAGGTGGAGAGTAACCAGAAAGACAGGAGTTACCCCTCCCTCATCAGGGCCTTGCCCTGTTGGCAAGCTGGCTCCCTTCCCCTCCACCTCCCCAAGTGATGCCACCCTAGAAAAAGCTCATAGGTGCCTTCTCCAGCTCCTTCTTTGCATTTTATACTTTAACATCTCTCTGCCAGTTGATCAGAGCACAGGTACAGATTCCCCCATGAAAGCCAGCAGCAGAGAGGAGAGAAATAGGATTAGGGCTGCTCTCAACTCCTGTAGACAATGGAATTTGAAAACACCCAACAGTGCTGTCTCTACCTCAAGATCATAATGGGGGAAGAAAAAAAACCTCCTATATTGTCTTCTGGTAGATCTTTGGGTTTGTTTTCAATGTTTAACATTTTAAACTATCTAGAATCTATTTAAGTGCATGGTATCAAGTAGAAGTCTAGCTTTATTGTTTTCCAAATGGTGAGTCAATTATTCTAACACCATTTATTGAATAGACATACTTTCTCTACTCATATTAAATATCTGTTTTTATTTTTGTTTTGTTTTGTAGAGCTACAGTTTGGTTCTAATTGAGTTTGACATTTTTCCCACCCACTCAATTTCAATTAAGTTTTAAAACAAATTTTAAATACTAATAGGAGGTATGTGGAAGAGAGATTTGAGGTGACACTAGTCTCTTTCAATCACACTTTATTTTTTCAGTTTTATCTTCAACAAATGACTACATTTTGAAAAGGCATGGAATTTATTCCAAAGATGTATTTTGCAAATGCAGTATTTTATGCAATCTGAAAGTTAGACAATAGCATTGCAAATAGTAAAGATTCAGACTTCCAGTATTCTTTAAACTGTGGAATAGAAAACGTTCCTGTAGCTCTACGATAAAGTCAAGGATGAAAATGGAAGCCAGATGGAGCCTTGGGAAACATTGCACCTGGTCCCTTGCATGCCCCTCAACCCCTCAACCTCCCACATCCACTTTTCATTTCCCACATTCCATTCCCTCAACCCCTTCTTTAAAAACTCCTCAGTAAACCTGAGTCTTGGAGATGGCTTTAATCGGTCCACTCTCCTTCAGGTTTACTGGAGAGATGGGTTAGCCTAGCATCTCTCCTTGGGTCATTGGTATTCCTGAATAAAGCTGACTTCCATTTTCACCAAAAAAAAAAAAAAAAAAGAAAGAAAGAGAGAGAGAGAGAGAGAGAGAGAGAGAGAGAGAGAGAGAGAGAGAGAG
>NW_007730627.1:9406-12461 GCF_000696425.1 Galeopterus variegatus
GAAAGAGAGAGAGAGAGAGAGAGAGAGAGAGAGAGAGAGAGAGAGAGAGAGAAAGAAAGAAAGAAAGAAAGAAAGAAAGAAAGAAAGAAAGAAAACATGTCTGTATACTCTCCCTGCTTCAATTTTACAATGCCCTGCTTCACCCATTATCTTTTGGCTCCTTTAAAAGGCACATAGAAAGTCCTGAATATAAGAAGCCCAAAGAGACACGACTATGCTACACAACCCTCAGGCAGTCATGCTGCGCGCCTTGTGGTCATGCTAGGAACTTCCACTCACGGGGTTCCTCTGAGTTTCAGTGCTGCTCAGCACACTAGGGAATTAGCAATAAGACACAAAGGGTTTACCAGGCCAGTTTGTGAATCAATCTACTACTGTAGGTTTGTTATATTTTTCCTCAGTTTCTGTTTAATTTGTTGGCAATGCTCGGGTAAAGTCAGATAGCACTTAATTGCAAATAATTCTGGATTTCTTGGCAATGCAGGACTAGTTGAAATGAGAGGAAAGCGAGTGTACTTATATGATGAATAATATTAGGACCCAGGGGGCATTTAGAAGATGGAAAAAAGGAGTGGGTTCATTTTGAACCATTTTCAATTTCCATACCAGTCATTACCCACATTAGTGGATTTATTATGTTCTTTTTCTTTCCCTAATAAGAGCCTTGTAAAATTCAGCATATCATCAGGCAACCTAATAATTACTGTATTTAGGGGCAAATGTTAGATCCTAGACAGAGACCATTTATTATGTCCCATTCCCTAAAGTTTGACTGAATGGCCATTTTTCTGCTTCCTCATTAATAATCATAATAAGTAAACTGTAAGAAAGAGGAGGAAAGAACTCAGCAAATCAAAACTTAGAAAACTGGAAAGGTCAGAGCAATAAAGCATCCTGCCATTACTCACAGACTGTGTGAGATATTAGAATTATGATTCTTAATTTTCATGACCAAAATTCTAAAGGGAATGAAAATGGCACCAAATGAATCCATTCAATTAACATGGAGGCCCAGATGGAAAAAGAGCAAAATAAATAATTCCCTGAATCTGCCTTTTATCAACTCAAGCCCCAAATTGTAGGTCTCTCTAGAGCCTAAGAATCACAAAACAAAAGCTTAATGTGACCAGTAATTTAAGTGTTTGCTAACCTTTTGTCCCTTAAGCTCTGTGGAATAACCAGAAAAACATTACGTGATGAAGTTGCATTGGTGGGACATGCATTGGGTAATGTCATCCATCTTCCTATAGTTCCATCCAGGATTTGAGATGCAGAAACAGCTCCACCCCAAAGATTTTTTTTTTTTCTCTAGAAAGCTCTTTTGTTTCTTTGGATTGCATTCAAAGATTTTCTTGCTGAATTTCCAAAAGCACACTATTCATTTACTAAGCTTACCACCTTGCTTCATCACAAGATGTTATAGATACCTAAACTCAAAAGCAACTGCTTACATGACAAGGAAATATTTTTGAGCTACCAAATAATTTTTTGGTTACACATTGTTTGGCTTTCAATTTGATAATGCCTTCTGCACAGACGAACATAAAAGTCTGTTCTGGAAGCTTTTGTCTTTTATTTTTATTTTTTTCCCTGCCTTTCTGTTTTTTATCCAAAAGTGAAACTGATAGCTTTGTTCCCATTATGGTTTTCTTTCCTCTGCTAAAATCTGGACATTTTGAGGGGGTGTTTAAAGACACCTTCGTCAAGTATTTCCTAAGGATAAAGCAACAAGAACACACTCTGTTTCTGAAAATTTAGAACAGTTGGAAACTTTTGGACAACCACTTAGTGCCAACGCTGCCCTTGATCTTTTCTTTACAGTACATGGGGTTTACACTTTGTGAGCCAGATTCAATCCCCGTGGACCTCTGCTGGAGAACCAGGAAGAACTTTCCCCTCATGTCTGCAGGGAGTATTTTCCGGCCAGAATGCATAAACCATTGAGAATATCTCCCATGGAGTCAGCTGAGAAGAGATAATCCATTACCCTCCAGGCTTCTGGCTGGGGTAGGAAGGAATGGAGAGGCCCGCCTCCAGTGATACCAATGGGACTTACATTTGAAAATCTCCCAAAAGCCAGATCCTGGAATATAGTGCTTTCTCCCCACAGATTTTGCATTTCTCAGAAAGCGACATAAGGAGAGATAGAGAACCAGAATGTAAATCATGACCTTTAAGAAAATATATAAATCAAAAGGATGGATAAATATATTCTATTTACTTAGCCTCTCCAAAGCGTCCCATTAGCTAGATCAAGACAAACCCATGTGTCCCAGTTTTATAAAGCCTTCCCGCATTGGCCAGATAAAATCAGCCTCTCCAAGTGACCCTTAACTCTAACACTTCAAAGTGAAGCACAGAATTATTTTTACTATCACCACAGAATTTGACAGCAATCCAGAGAAAGCCAATGAAAACCAGGACCAGAGTTAATGCCTTCACAGAAACAGAAAGCTGTATGCTAACACTGAGTGCCAGCACATCGTTAAGGGAAAGATGGGAGAGAGGCTTCTTAAGAGCTGACATTAAAAATTGAAATCTATTCTGGAGAAGACAGACCTTGTGTATTTTTTAAAGCCCAGAGGCATAGCAGCTAAAGGGTAATAAAGGCTGCATATGAGAACATTATGGTGGTTAGATTGTTCCTAAGATCACTTGATCCAGGATTTGGTCTATATCTATAGAAATGTACAACTCCACCCAAAGCTAATAGAACTTTTCATTTTCATATTGTAGCAGCAGGGAGTGGGGTGGGGGCCGTGCCAAGGGCAGCCGACAATCTGATAGAAAAATGGGCAAGTAGTATGAAAACATATAGTTCATAGAAAATGAAATATAGGGCTGACCCCGTGGCACACTCGGGAGAGTGCGACACTGGGTGCACAGTGGCGCTCCTGCCGCGGGTTCAGATCCTATATAGGAATGGCCGGTGCGCTAACTGGCTGAGCGCAGTGCGGGCAACACCAAGCCAAGGGTTGTAATCCCCTTACCAGTCACAAAAAGGACAAAAAAAAAAAAAAAAAAAAAAAAAAAAAAAAAAAATTAAATAAAAAAA
>NW_007730627.1:12511-12942 GCF_000696425.1 Galeopterus variegatus
AAAAAAGGAAAAAAAAAAAAAAAAAAAAGAAAAGAAATATAAATTGAATACAAATACATAAAAAGATACCTGACTACAATCAACAATTTAAGAAAATAAAATCAGAAAAAAGAAAGTTTTTCATTATGAAGCAATAATAAACTAGATTGTTGACACACAAGTGGGAAAACAGGATGTCTATTCCCTGCTTAAGTTAAGATGAAAGTGTGAGTTGAAGATAGTTTGAGTGTACAAACAATTGCAGGTAGATCTACCATATGACCCAGCTATCCCACTGCTGGGAATATACCCAGAGGAATGGAAATCATCAAGTCAAAGGTATACCTGTTCCCCAATGTTCTTCGCAGCACTCTTTACAATAGCCAAGAGCTGGAATCAGCCCAAATGTCCATCATCAGATGAGTGGATACGGAAAATGTGGTATATCTACA
>NW_007730627.1:13019-13726 GCF_000696425.1 Galeopterus variegatus
AAAAATTAAAAAAAAAATTCACACACACACACACAAAAAAAAACCAGGGGGCGGGGAGAAGACATAACAACTACAATTCCTTGAAGTTGATGCGACAAGCAAACAGAAAGGACATTGTTTGGTGGGAGGGAGGAGAGGGAGGAGGGAGGGAGGTTTTGGTAAGGGGCAAAAATAATCAACCACAATGTATATCGACAAAATAAAATTTAAAAACAAAACAAAACGAAGATAGTTTGAGTGTAAATATATTCAATCAGTCCAGCAATATTTATCATAATAAAAAATGTACATATCCTTTGGTTCAGAAATTCCACTTCCACAGATTTACAACTGGATATACTTACACTCATACACAAAGACAGGATGTACACGGCAGCAAGTTTTTAATAACAGAAAACAATATAAATGTTCAGGACTGTCTTCATTAACTATGGTGCATTTATTAGCAGAATACTTGGAGAATTGCTAAATTTAATGGAGCAGATCAACAAATAAGTACTGACTCAGAAAGATCTTCAAAGTATACTGGTTTTGTTTTTGTTGTCGCTGTTTTTAAGTATTCTTCCCTTTGCAAAAAAAGAGGGAAGGAAGGAGAAACATATATACAAATGCTTATATGCTTGCATATACACAGAAAAATCCTGGATGGATACACAGGGAATTGTTAATAATTGCTGCCTCTGTAAAAAAAAAAAAAAAAAAAAAAA
>NW_007730627.1:13823-40744 GCF_000696425.1 Galeopterus variegatus
AAAAAAAAAAAAAAAAAAAAAAAGACATATTGATCAACGAAACAGGACAGAAAGCCCAGAAACAAACCAGTACATTTATGGTCACTTGATTTTCAACGAATGTGCCAAAAACACATGATGGAGAAAAGAAAATGGTGTTGGGAAAATTGAATATCCACATGCAGAAGAATGAAATTGGACCCTTGTCTCACATCATATACTAAAATAAACTTTAACCACTTCAGGTTAAAATCTTAAAAATAAAACCTGAAACTGTAAAACTACACAAAGAAAATTCAGGAAAAGCTCCGTGACATTGGTTGGGCCATGATTTTTCAGGTATGCCCCAGAAAGCACAGGTAACAAAAGGAAAAACAGAAAAATTGGACAACATCAGACTAAAAAGCTTCTGCACAGCAAAGGAAATAATTAACAAAGTAAAGAGACAACCCACAGAATGGGAGAAGATATTTGCAAACCGTACATCTGATAAGGGGTTAATATCCAAAATACGTAATGAACTCAAACAACTCATATCAAGAAAACCAATAACCAGATTAAAAAATGGGCAAAGGACCTGAATAGACATTTCTCAAAAGAAGACATGCAAATGGACAACATTAGGGAAATGCAAGTTAAAAACACAGTGGGATATCACCTCACACCTGTTAGTATCTTTTACCAAAAAGATAAAAGATAAATGTTGGCAAGGATGTGAAGAAAAGGAAACTCATGTACTGTTTGTGGGAATGTAAATCAGTACAGTCATTATGGAAACTGTATGGAGGTTCCTCAAAAAACTAAAAATAAAACTACCATATGATACAATAATTCCACTTCTGAATATATAAAATTGAAATCAATATGTCAAAGAGATATCTGTACTCCTGTGTTCATTGCAGCATGATTCACAATAGCCAAAATATGGAATCAACCTAAGGTGTTCATCATTGGATGAATGGACAAAGAAAATGTGGTATATATACATAATGGAATACTATTCAGCCTTAAAAAAGGGGAAAACCCTGTCATTTGCAACAATCTGGATGAATCTGGAGGACACTATGCTAAGTGAAATAAGCCAGTCAGAGAAAGACAAAAACCACATGATCTCCCTTATACATGGCATCTAAAAGAGGTGAACTAATAGAAGTAGAGGGTAGAACGATGGTTACCAAAGGCTGCAGGGGTGGTGAGGAGGGAGGGAAGGGGGAGTTACTGAACAAAGGTTACAAATTTCAGATAGACAGGAGGAATAGGCTTTGAGATTTATTGTACATCAGAGTGACTATAGTCAATAATAATGTATATTTAAAATAACTTAAGAGTAAATTTCAAACATCTCACCATAAAAAACATGATAGGTAAGCCAAGGTGATGGATATAGTAATCAGCTTAATTTAATCATTCCACATTGTATACATATATCAAAACATCACATTGTACCCCATAAATGTATATGATTATAATTTGTTAATCAAAAATAATCTTAATTTAAAAAAGAAAATAATAATGGTTGCCTCTGGAAAGCGGAAGTATTACGTACATTTTATTGTTTGCTTTTTTGTAAAATTTGAAATATTTTATATATATACACATATATAATTTTTTGTCAAGGAAAGTGCAAAAAGATGGTCAGGTGAGTGTGATGGTGGAAGCGTGAACTTTTCATGGTTCTTTTGTTTGAGCGTCTGGAAACCAAGGAAGAGACTTCAAGTGGACAGCTTAGACATGGAGGGTGTGTCTTATTTTAAGTAAGTAAGTATTTGATGAAACACTGGAGTAATGTTTTCCTTGAAAACCTGGTGTGAATTTTGTATCAAGAAGGTTGGACCCATTCATCCAGATGTCAATGGTTGGCAAAGATGGTCATGTATCCTGCTGAGTGAGTGAGTGGGAAAAACTCACACTGACTTTCCTCCACACTCTACTCAGCAACAATCAACAACACAGAAGATAGACTTCTGACTTCATTTTTTTTTTTTCCTTTTTGTCTTTTTCCGTGTCCGGCAACGGATCGCAACCCTCAGTGTCGTGCCCGTACCGGACCGGGACCGGCTACGGGATCGCAACCCTCGGTGTTGCTCCCGCACCTCGCTCAGCCAGCGAGCGGCCGGTCTGTATGTGGGATCCGAACCCTCGGCGGGAGCACCACCGCGCTTCCCAAGCGGCGCACTGTAGCAGTGCGCCACCGGGCCGGCCCAGACTTCTGACTTCTGTGACCAAATGTGCAGGGGTTTCTTCCCACCAACAAGTAAATAACCATTTCCACAGAAGGCAGCAGATGGGTGTCCTCCAATTCAATTCTGACACTATTTACCTCCACAGGGTGAGGGCTCCGTCCCCAAGACTGCCCCTCCCCTCTAGATGCCAGTCCCAAGTCCAGGCCTCTGGAATTCTGACCCACCAGTTATGAATCAGGATTCTCACAACCCCCTCTTTGGATTCGATTGGTTTTCTTGAGCAGCTCATAGAACCCAGAAACACATACTTACTTTACCAGTTTATTATAAAGGACATTACAAAGGATACAGTTGAAGAGACACATAGGGCAAAGTATGGGGGAAGGGGCACGAGATTCCATGCCCTCCCTGGGCTCACCATCCTCCAGGAACCTCCACGTGTTCAGCTATTCAGAAGCTCCTCAAACCCGGGCCTCCTGGGTTTTTATGGAGGCTTCATTACATAGACATGATTGATTAAATCATCGGCCACTCATGATCAACTTAAACTTCGCCCTTCTCCCCTCCCCAGAGGGTAGGGGGGTGGGACTGAAAGTCCTGCCTTGGTCTTTCCTGTGACCAGCCCCCATCCTGAAGCTACCTAGGGCTGCCAGCCTTCGTTAGAATACAAACAGACTTTATGACTCTGGAGCTTCTAAGGATTTTAGGAGTTATGTGTCAGGAGACAGGGATGAAGACCAACTATGTATTTTCACAAATCACACCTGCATAACTGCTTTTGGAAATATTACAAACGAACTAGAATAAAAGGGCTCAAGAACAACAGAACTATTACAAAACCATGAAAGAGTCATGGTGCATCTTGTACTTGTTCATGAAGTCAACAGAGAGAGAAAGGAGACAGCAGCCGATGTGATACGAGAGCACTAAGATTTGTAGGGCTTCCAGAAGTCCTTAGTTTTATGAAGAGATGCCAACTCAGAGAGAGGATGGCAGAGTGTCTAGCTGAAGATCTGTAACCCCACCAGTGACTCCAGGTCTCTCTCTCCTTCCTCAGCACTCAAGTTTTGAGCTTCCAAGTTGGAAGAGGATTGTTTTTTCAAGGTGGCTGCCAGCAGGGTCGTATATGGCCAGGTCTACCAGTGATGGTCCTGTTTGACTCCTGTCGTTTCTGATGTTATTACTAATAGCCCCGCCTTTTACTCCCTAAAGTGTCCCGGTTTGACCAATAAAGTATATGGTCACCTTAATACAAGTGGATTACAATAAGGAGGGAGGAGAAAGAGCTCCTTGGATTATGACTGCTATACTGAAAACATTTTTTGATTACCCCTTAGAAGAAGTAGCAATTGGTGGGATATTAAAAAAAAAAAAAGATTGATGGAAATCAACTGGATTTCTCTCCCAATACCACTCTACATGGCTCAGAAAAGAGAAACTCATTTTTCTCTGTTATTTACCCGAAGTCTCTTGTCTGTAGCACAGATGACACATTGTAGTATATTTTAAGTCCTGCCATTTCCTCTATGTAGTTGACAAACTTCTAAGACAGTCCTCAGTGGTTCCTACCTTCTGATGTGTGTGACCTAATATAATCCCCTCCTCTTGAGTGTGGGTTGGACTGAGCAACTTGTTTCTAAACAGCTGAATATGGCAAAGGTGATGGGGGCCACTTTGTGATTTTGTTCAAAAGATTGTGACTTCCATCTTCCTAGCAGACTTGCTGTCTTCCTGGTTTAGATGAAGCAGATTGTTGAGAAGCCTTCACCCAATCTTCCATGAGAAACTGAAGCCCTGAGTCCCACAACCCTCAAGGACATGAATTCTGCCAACAACTATATAAATGCACTTGTAAGGAGACTCTTCCCCAGTAGACTTCAGATGAGGTCCCAGCCCTGGCTGGTATCTTGCTTGTGGCCTCATGAGAAGACCCTATAGTAGAGGACCCAGGTGAGCTGTGCTCACATTCCTGACCACAGAATCTGCGAGATAAGAAGTATGTGTGGTTTTAGGCTGCTATGTTTTGGGGTAATTTGTTACCTACATAGATAACTATTAGGCTTTGTGTGATGTTGGAAAAACAGCTTAACTCCTCTAGGCTTCAGCTTCCTCTTCTGCCCAGTGCATAGTAGGACTCAATAAGTGTTTGTGCTCTAAATCAATGTGAAACAGAGTTGAACTAGTCTAAGATGACTCCTTACAAAAAGATGCAACAATGTTTTGCTTAGAAAGTGACAGCTCTTGATGACAGATTTTAAGTTGCACTATTTTTCCTTTGTTGCTGCTTTTTTGTTGTTGTTATTAAGTTGCCTTAAATTCTAATTTTCTTTTAAAAATAAAACCAAACAATCTCAAAACGGAGGTCTCTTGTTTGAAGGAAGTTTCTTGTTTTTCTCACCAACTGTTCCTTGTTTTAAAAATACTGTGAACTGTGGGTGTCTGTGTAGCTTGGCTGAGGATCACTGGATATGCCAGTGTTGCCTTAGATGTAAATGGTCATGTGTCCTGCAACTTTCGAGTAGATAAATATGTATTTTATGATCACTGTCTCACCTGGCTCCAGAGCAACACCTGCCTTTCATTTAAACACAAGACAGATGCAGCCTGGGCAGAGTGTTGGTCTATTTCATTGCACTGCCCTCTGAATTTACTGCTGGAATCTTTTTATAAATTTGTACAGGTCATTTCCAAGAATCTCTGGTACTAAAATACCACTGCTTTGTGCTAATCCTGCCTTCTGAAGATTATACTTTGCTTCATTGTGTGTAAAAAATGGTGTTTTACAGACTGGAAACAATGTCTTTGATGCTAAATTCATTCCCATGGTGAACTTTAAAACAATTTTTAGAGGCGACACTTAAAACTCTTTACTAAAACTTCTTTTAACATGCAAAACAATTATTTCATTTTATCGTTCCATTTTGTAGGAAGTCATTTAAACAGTGAAAGAAATATGCTGTCACCCCAGTGCCAGCTTGTGCCTGTACCCATACACAAATTCCATATACACAACCCCAAGTAGTCAAATACAGATAGAGAAAGCTGGCCAATTATATAGCTGTTGCAAAGTACCCCAGCTCTGTAGTGCAGAGATAAAATACTCAGACTTGAATTATATTTTCTTTTATTTACATCTGGATATGTTGGCTTTATGTGATGATTCATTGGCCCATTAGTTTATTCTTATAATGATACTCTATAAAAGGGACTGATTTGGGTTTAAATAAGCAAACAGAAACACTATATTAAAAAGTCTCTCTCCTTGGGTAGAATAGTAGGAAAAATAATGTGAAATCTGTGTACATGAAAAAGAATATAGATCATAACTTCATGTTTCTAGCATCACTGATACCTCTTTAACCACTGTTCTACTCTCTGCTTCTATGAGTTCAATTTTAGATTCCGCATGTAAGTACGTAAGTGAGAAATGTGGTATTTGTCTTTTTGTGCCTGGCTTATTTCACATAGCATGATATTCTCCAATTCCAACCATGTTGTCACAGATGACAGAATTTCCTTCTTTTTAAAGGCTGAATAGTATTCCACTGAGTATGTAGACCACATTTTCATTATTCATTCACCTGGTGATGAACACTTACGTTAATTTCATAACTTGGCTATTGTGAATAGTGCTACAATAAACAGAGAGGTACAGAAATCTCTTTGACATAATGATTTCAAATCTTTTAGATATATACGCAGCAGTGGGATTACTGGATCATATAGTAATTCCATGTTAGTTTTTTGAGGACCCTCCATACAGTTTTTCATAATGGCTGTACCGGTTGTACAAGCATTGTACAAGATTTTTCTTCTCTGTCTCCTTGCCAACACTATTATCTTTTGTCTTCTTGATAATAGCCAAAAATAGAATTTAAATAATACAAATCTTTCCATGAACTTTTTGAAGACCCCTCATATCTGTTGGCCATTTGTCTGTCTTCTTTTGAGAAATGTCTACTGAGGTCCCTTGCCTATTTTTTAATTGACTTCTTTTGTTTTCTTGCTATCTTATTTTTTAAGTTTTATTTTTAATTTACACATAATCATTGTACGTATTTATGGGATACACTGTGATATTTCAATACATGTTTACAATGTGGAATAATCAAATTAGCTGCCAAGAACACATATTGAGGAAAGGACAGTTTCTTCAATAAATGGTGCTGGGAAAACTAGATATATATGTGCAGAAGAATGAAACTAGACCCCTTTCTCTCACCACTTACAAAAGTCAACTCAGAGTGGATTGAAGGCTTAAATGTAAGACATGGAACTATGAAACTATAAAAGAAAACATAGGGGAAATGATTCATGACATTGGTCCGAATGAGATTTTTTGGATATGACCTCAAAAGCACTGACAACAAAGCAAAAATAGACTAATGGGATTACATCAAGCTAAAAGTTTCTACACAGCAAAGAAAGCAATCAACAGAGTGAAGAGACAATCTACAGACTGAGAGAAAATATTCACAAACTATGCATCTGACAAGGAGTTAATATCCAGAATATATAAGGAACTCAAACAACTCAACAGCAAAAACCAAATAATTTGGAGGAGCCATGAGCAACCACTCATATGGCAGATGACAGAAGCACACCTAGGGACCTCAGCAGGAGCTGTGGGCAGCCTTCACCACTGCCACAGACACCGCCTCCACATAGGTAGTCCACCACAGCCACTGCCACCTCAAGGGCAGCTCATTACCAGTGTCAGCCACAACCACTATGCAGGTGGGCCACCAACCACTTGACTGCACTGACACAAGGAGAGTCACCAGTGGAGCCCAGGGAAAGAGATGAGCGACGCAGACCCAAGACCCAGTGGCTCAACCCACAGGGAGAATTACATTGCCACACATGGTAGCACACCTGGGGGTAGGAGGTACATGTGCAGCCCACACAATAGACTTGATTTGGGGAGAGACACACAGAACCCCCAAGAGTGTAGAACCCAGGATATCCAAATAGAATAGGGAAGAAAATTCCCAATCACCACCAACCCATCTCCAAACTCAACTCCTGGAAGATCCTCTGCCCGTAGGAAAGAGAAACCCCTTCCAAGGTCACCCATCCAGGGTCATAGGATGCTAGCAGGGGTGCCAATAAGCCTGCCCGAGGACTCCTACCCCAGCCAAACAGTGACAGGGCACCCAGGCACTTCTCCCAAGAACTCAAGAGCTTGCCTACATCCTCAATGAACCAACCCAGAGTCACTAATCTCAGTGCCCCAGTGCCCAGGCCACAGAGGCACTCCCACACAATTCCAACACTGAATATGGCTGAAGTACCCAAATGGAGACTACACAACTGCACTTACCCAGAACCAATCCTAAAGTACCCTACTCAATGATGGATAAAAAACACATGTACAGGCCGGCCCGGTGGCGCACTGGATTGTGCGCCGCTTGGGAAGCGCGGCAGCGCTCCCGCCCGAGGGTTTGGATCCCACATACAGACCGGCTCCCGCTCACTGGCTGAGCGAGGCACGGGAGCAACACCGAGGTTTGCAATCCCGTTGCCGGTCCCTGGTCCGGTACGGGGGCAACACTGAGGGTTGCGATCCGTTGCCGGACACGGAAAAAAAAGACAAAAAAAAAACCACATGTACAGGAGGAAGTCTCTCCCCTCAGAGCCCACTCCAGAGTAATCGAAGAAGTAGCTGCTCCACCACATGACCAGACATCAATGTAGAGGTACTAGAAATAAGAAAAAACAAGAAAATATGATAGCACCAAAGGAATACAGTAATTCTTAAGTACCAGACCCCATAAAGCAAGATACCATTGAAATGACTGAAAAGGAATTCTGAGCAGCAATCTTAAGGAAACTCAATGAGATAGGAGATGACTCAGTTAAACAACACAATGAAATGAGAAAAAGTATCCAGGATACAAAGGAGGAAATTTATGAAGAGATTAATGCCTTACAAAATAATGTAGCAGAACTCCTGGAACTGAAGGATTCATTCTACAAAATAAAAAACACAACCACAAACTTAAGCAGCAGGTTAGAGCAAGCAGAAGAAAGAATTTCTGATCTTAAAGACAGTCTTCAAAAAAACCCAGATGGAAAAAAGAAAGAAAAATGAATTTTAAAAAATGAAAAAAATCTAAGACAGCTAGCCAATAACCTTAAACACATAAACATCCAAGTCGTGGTGTTCCAGAAAGTGAGGAGAAAGGAAAAGGCATTGAAAACCTATTTAATGAAATATTAATAGAAAACTTGCCAGGTAGAGGAAGAGACACAGACCTTCAGATCCAGGAGGCTCAAAGACCACCAAACAGATTCAATCTAAAAATGTCCTCTTTGAGGCTGCCCCCCGCCCCAGGGCCCCACTGGGATCCTGAGGTATGGAGCCAGGGGAAGTCAGACCCAGCCTCAACCAGGCATGCTGCTGCCGCCACCCTGGGGCCCTGCCAAGATTTTGAGGCACAGAGCTGGGGCAAGCCAAACCCAGACACAGCCAGGTAAAGAGCACACCAAAAATACCATTTCCACGGAGGTAGCCCACCATAGCCACCACAATTGCCATGGCTGCCACAAAAGCAGTTAGTTGCTATAGCAATAGTCACAGCCACAGTGCAGATGACACACCAGACACTCAACTGCATTGACACAAGGAGAGTCACCAGTGGAGACCAAACAAACAAACAAACAACAGAAAGAAGAGGTCTTCTCTCTCCACAAAACACACTCCAGAGTCATAGAAGAAGCACAGTATACAACAGTAGTGGGAACTGAACACACCTCTCTCAGTACTGGACAGATCATCTAGGCAACAAATCAACAGAGAAACAGTTAATCATCAGAAGGAGAGAAGAAATCTATGGTTATTAGAAGGGAGAGGGTAGGAAGATGGTGAGAGATTGGATAAGGGGAATAAAGAATAAGTATGATTTGTAATAATGAGTGTGCTAATAAAAAATAATGAGAAAAAATAAAGTAAATAAAAAGGTCCTCTCTAAGACACATTATAGTCAAACTTGCAAAGTTCAAAGATGAAGAGAGAATCTTAACAACAGCAAGAAAAGTGTCAAGTCACTATAAGGGAGTCCTCATCAGACTAAGAAGCAGACTTCTGAATATAAACTCTACAGACCAGAAGAAAATGGGTTGATATATTCAAAATACTAAATGAAAAAAACTGCCGACCAAGAGTACTACACTCAACAAGCCTATCCTTTGGAAATGAGGGAGAAATGGTATATTTCCCAGGCAAACGAAAACTGAGAAAGTTCACCACCACATGATGAGCCCTACAAGAAATCCTCAAGGGTGTCCTCCATCTGGAATCTGAAAAATGATAATCACTACCATGAATATGCAAGAAAGAACAAAAGCCACTGATGGTACAAATATGCAAATGAGAGAGAGAGAAACTATATCTTACTACCTCAAAAAACCATCAAACACCAAAAACAAGCAATAAAAGAGGGAGAAAGGAACAAAAGATATTTAAAACATCCAAACAAAAATTGAGAAAATGTCAGGAGTAAGACAATACCTTTTGATAACAACCCTAAATGTAAATGGATTAAATTCCATACTCAAAAGACACAACAATACCTTTTGATAACAACCCTAAATGTAAATGGATTAAATTCCATACTCAAAAGACACAGAATGACTGATTGGATTAAAAAGCTAGATCCAGCTATATGTTGTCTACAAGAGACTCACCTCACTTGTAAAGACACACACAGACTAATAGTGAAAGGATGGAAAAAGGTATGTCATGGAAATGGAAACCAAAAAAGAGCAGGAGTATCTATTCTTGTATCAGATAAAATAGACTTTAAAGAAAAATGATAAAAAGAGACAAAGAAGCCATTATATAATACTAAAGGGCTCTATCCAGCAAGAAGACATACAAGCATAAAAATAAAGACACATCATATCAAAACCTGTGGGATATTGCAAAAGCAGTGCTAAGGGAGAAGATTATTGCAATAAACATTTACATCAAAAGAATAGAAATATTTCAAATATTTCACCTCAAAGAACTAGAAAAACAAGAACAATCTAATCCCAAAATTAGTAGATGGAAAGAATTATCAGAGCAGAACTAAATGAAATAGAGACCCCCCAAACAGTACGAAAGATTAATGAAACAAAAAAAAAAAAATGGTTTTCTGAGAAGGTAAACAAAATAGACAAACCACTATTTAGGCTAACTAAGAAAAGAAGAGAGAAGACCCAAATAACAAAAATCAGAAATTAAAAAGAAGACATTACAACCAATACTACAAAAATACAAAGAGTCATTAGAGACTATTATAAGCAACTATATGCCAATAAATTTGAAAACCTTGAAGAAATGGGTAGATTTCTGGACACATACAAACTACCAAGACTGAACCAAGAAGAAACAGAAAACGTGAACAGACCAATAACAAACCACAAAGTTGAAGCAGTAATCAGCAGTCTCCCAACAAAGAAAAAAGCTGAAAGCTTTTCCCTTAAGAACAGGAACAAGACAAGGATGCCCACTCTCACCACTCCAGTTAACATTGTATTGGATGTACCAGCCAGAGCAATCAGGCAAGAGAAAGAAAGAAAGGGCATCCAGATTGGAAAAGATGAAGTCAAACTGTCTTTGTCTGCAGATGATATAATCCTATACAGAGAAAAACCTAAAGACTCTACAAACAAAACAAAACAAAAAAAACTCTTAGAATTAATGTGATTTTAGTAAAGTTGTAGGATACAAAATCAACATACAAAGATCAGTAGCATTTTTATACTCTAATCATAAACTATCAGAAAAAGAATCAAGACAGCAAGCTCATTTAAATAGTCACCAAAAAATAAAATAGCTAAGAATCAGTTTAACCAAGAAGGTAAAAGATCTGTACAACAAGAACTATAAATCACTGCTGAAAGAAATTAAAAAGAACACAAAATGATGGAAAGACATTCCATGCTCTTGAATTGGAAGAATTAACATTGTGAAAATGTCCATACTACCCAGAATGATCTACAGATTCAATGCAATCTCCACCAAAATACCAATGACATTCTTCACAGAAATAGGAAAACAATTCTACCATTCATATGAAACAACAAAAGACTCCATATAGCCAAAGCAATCCTGAGCCAAAAAAAAAAAAAGTTCACTACCTGACTTCAAATTATACTACAAAGCTATGGTAATGAAAATAACATAGTACTGGCATAAAAATAGACACTTGAACCAACAGAACAGAGTAGAGATTCCAGAAATCAACACACATATTTACAGCCAACTGATCTTTGACAAAGACACCAAGAATATACATTGGCGAAAAGACTGCCTCTTCAATAAATGGTGCTGGGAAAACTAGGAGTCCATTTATAGAAGAATGAAACTAGACCCATACCTCTCGCCATATACCAAAATCAACTCAAAATGGATTAAACACTTAAATGTAAGACCTGAAACTAAAATTCCTAAAAGAAAACATAGAGGAAACACTTCAGGAAGTAGGACTGGGCAAAGACTTTATGAGTAAGACCTCAAAAACACAAGCAACAACAAAAAATAAACAAATGGGATTATATCAAACTAAGAAGCTTCTGCACGGGAAAAGAAGCAATTGATAGAGCAAAAAGACAACTTACAGATTGGGAGAAAATATTTGCAAACTATGCATCCAACAAGGGATTAATATCCAGAATATACAAAGAAATCAACCAACTTAGTAAGAAAAGCAAGTAATCCAATCTAAAAATGGACAAAGGAGATAAATAGGTATTTCTCAAAGGAAGATATACAAATGGACAACAGATGCATGAAAAAATGTTCAACATTACTAAACATTAGGGAAATGCAAATTAAAACCTCTTTGAGATATCATCTCACCCCAGTTAGACTGACCATTATCAAAAAGACAGAGAATAACAAATGCTGGTGAGGATGTGGAGAAAAGGGAACCCTCCTACACTGTTGGTGGGACTGCAAATTAGTGCAGCCATCATAGAAAACAGTATGGAAATTCCTCAAACAACTACAGATTGAGCTGTCATACGATCCAGCAATCCCACCGTTGGTTGTATACCCAAAGGAATGGAAATCATTATGTTGAAGGGATACCTGCACTCCCATGTTTATCAAAGCTCTATTTATAATAGCCAAGAGTTGGAACCAACCTTAATATCCATTGATGGATGACTGGATAAGGAGAATGTACTATAATACAACGGAATACTACTCTGCCATAAAGAAGAAAAGAAATTCTTCCATTTGCAGCACATGGATGAGCTTAGAGAAAATTACACTAAGGGAAATAAGCCAGGCACAGGAAGAGAAATACCACTAGTCCTAATCCATAAGTGGGAGCTAAAAAAATAAACAAATAAGATAAAGGAAAGAAAGATGTAATATCCACAATAATTCATTGAACTTTCAAAAAGAGGGAACAGAACTGAAGCCCCAGAGGTAGGAAAGGGGGAGGGGAAGGGAGAGTTAGTGAGAAATTGGTAAAGGGCCACAAAAAATAATTACATTCTGTAATGCTGAATATACTAATTATTCTGATTTGAGCATCACATATAGCACACAGGTATGGATATTCAACACTGTAACCCACAGATAAGTACAATCAACTATGTTTCAATAAATAATTTAAAAGCAAATAATTTGATTTTAAAATGGGCAAAAGATCTGCATAGACATCTCCCAAAAGAAGACATACAAATGGCTAACAGATACACAAAAAAATGTTTTCTTGCTATTGAGCTGTTTGAGTTCCTCATATATTTTTGATATGAACCCCTTATCAGATGTATGGCTTGGGAACATTTTCTCCCAATCTGTAGGTTGTCCCCACATGCTATTAGTTGTTTACTTTGCTGTGCAGAAGCTTTTTAGTTTGTTGTAATCCCATTTGTCTATTTTTGCTTTTGTTGCCTGTGTTTTGGGGTCAAATGCAAAATAATAATTGCCCAGACCAATGTTGCATAGTTTTCCCCCTGTTTTCTTCTAGTAGTTTTATAGTTTCTGGTCCTACATTTAAATCTTTAATCCATTTTGAGTTGCTTTTTGTATATAATGTGAGATAAGGTCCAATCTCATCCCTCTGCATGTGGTATCCAGTTTTTCCAACACCTACCATTTTTAGCATAATTTTAAAAGTAAGCATGACTGCATATTACGGTATTTCATGGAAGTATGAGATTTTTAATTGTAAAAAATCTTAGAGATTAGTTTAATTTAATTATCTTATTGTCTTGATTGAGTAAACCAAGATCATCAGTGTATAAGTGATTATACAAGGATAGACAGTTAATGGAAGATTCAATACTCTGGCTCACACAGGCTAGTATAAAGGGGAGTTAATGGCATTGAATAGTTTATAAAGATTTAATGAGAATACAAGGCTGAAAGGTTGTTAAAACTGTTTGTAGTTTTTATTACTAATTAAAAATCTACTTGTAGAGAAACACATCACAAAGACAGTATATATACAAGGATGTAAAAATTGATGAAAATAGAAGTAAAAGATAATATGATATTTCCATGAACTTTTGGAATTATCCTCATATAGTAGTGGAGTGAGAGGCATCAGCCTCTACCTGTTAGCACTTTTAGAGGGAAACTCTGTCAATGCTTTACTAAAATCTGTTCCACTTCACAGAAAACATGAAATGTCACAGCATTAAAACCTAAGACTAACAGTCAATTTATTACCATAACTGAGGAAGGGTTTCCCTTGACTCACGAAGGCCATGGATCTGGACTGAAAACACAAGACCAGTAGAGCACAGAGGGTTTGCTAGTAACACAAAATAAACCTGCCAGGCCAAAACAAAACGGAAAAAGGTAGAAACAGGTTTTGTTCCTCCCTTATGGTTTCTTATGGCCTATCTCTTGGCTCAGAGGCTGAGAGACTAAGCAAAACACTAGAAAACTAAAATTCCAATAACAAAAATAAAATTGACAGTAAAATGGTTAAAAGCAAAAATGATGCTTTAGGATAACAATCAGTGAGGTGGGGAAATCTCTTGGAGAATCAAGAAAAGGATAAAATGATTAAGCCAATAAGAGGTAGTAGTTATGGAGGCAGAAAACAAGATTCAACCCTAAAATAAAATAAAAATAAAAATAAGATAAAACAATAAAAAGGAAGCATGAAATAAAATGAAACAGAAAATATTAAAAAGTAGACCAAATACATCAACTATAACAATAAATATAAATGCCTTAGTAAAAACCCCTTTTTAAAAAGACAATTATTTTCAAACTGAGTTTAGAAAATTTAAATCCAGTTGTATATTATAAGGGATATGCCTAAACCAAAGAGACACAGAAAAGTTAAAAATAAATTACAGCCAATTAAGAGAATGTGATAATAGCACAAGGATAAGCAAGTAGACCAGGGAACAGAACAGAGAACCCAGAAACACATTCAGGTCATTGCTTGACTTATGGCAAAGGTGACACTACAGGGCAGCAAGCAAAGTGTAGACTTTCCACTAATGGTGCTGGTTAATTAGATGGCCGTATGAGGCATGAGGGAATGCTCATCCCTTTAATTTGTTTATCTGAAATTATTTTTAATAATTAAAAATTATTTTTAATTATTTTTAATTCCTGACAAATGATTGATATACGTATGAAAGATGAAGCAATAGAGCTACCCTGAAAAAAACTTAGGAAAATATCTTCATGACCTTGGGGTAAGCAATGATTTCTTAAACAGGTTGCAAAAAGTCAAAGAATAACCATAGAGGAGAAAAATAATTGCATATTATTAAGATTATGAACTTCTGTTCATTGTAAGACATGATTATGAGAATAAAAAGGCAACACACAGAGTGGGAGAAGCTATTGGCAATATGCATATTCACAAAAGACTTGTATGGAGAACATGCAAAGAACGTCTACAAATTAAAAAGAAAAAGGCAGACAGCCCAACAGAAAAATGGGCAAAAGCCTCGAACAGGCACTTCACTTAGGAGAATATTCAATGGGAAAATAAGCAATTAGAAGGTGTTTAATATCTTTATACATCAGGGAAATTCAAATTGAAAACACAATGAAAATTTACTACATGTCCACTAGAATGACTAAAAGTAAAAAGAATGATCATACCAAGGGTGCGGGACAGCTGAAGCTCTAATCCTCTGCTGCTGGGAGTGAAATTGTTACACGTGCTCTAGAAAACTACTTGGCACTGTCTACTAAATCTGAACATCAGCATATGCAATTACCCAACAATTCCAATCCCATTTTATATCAAATTGAAATGTATGTATATGTGCATGAAAAATGTTCACAGCAGCACTCTGCAATTGCCAAAAGCTAGAAACAAGCCAGATGTGCATTACCAGTAAAATGAATAAATTGTGGTATTTCAATAAAATGAATTTCTTTTCAGGAATGAGAAAGAAAGTGCTATGTCTCCATGAAAGCACATGAATAAATATTACAAGAATAACGATGAATGAAAGAAGCCAAACACAAAATAGTACAAGCTGTATGACTTTATTTATACAAGGTACAAAAACAGACAGAACTAATCCTTGGTGTTAGAAGTCAGGTTCATGTTTATTTTTGGTGCCGCTTGTGACTGGGAAGGGGCTTGAGGGGATCTCTGGGATGCTGGTGATGTTCCTTTTCTTGATCTGGAAACTGATTACCTTGGAGTGCTCGCTGTGGAAAACTGATCAAGCTCTACATTCTCGTTTTTGTATGTATGTTACACTTCACCCTAAATGTTTTTAAATGTAAAGCAAATTACAGGCAGTGTTTTCAAGCAAATGCAAACTAAAAGTAAGAGTAATAATAATATCAGAAATAATAATACAGTATCAGAAAAGGCAATTTTATGGCATGAAGTACTGCATGAATCAAAGAATGTTATTTTATATTGACACAGGTCCAGCCACCATAAAGTTATCGGTTGCAAACCTCTATGCCTCAAATTATATTAAACAAAATATTTTAAAAAGAAATATTTACCAAAAACACATTGTTAGGGTATATATTGAGCATATGCCTTGTAGATGCTCAATTATAAGCATACACATGACAATTGATGGTAGCAAATGCAGAGCCTACAACAGCTCGAACGTCCTCTCACTAGGGCTGATGACATTCCTGCTACCTCCTGTGGCAGAAAACTTGTAACCTAATGTGGCTCTGTTCCTCATAAGATTAACCAACTGCTTAATGGCAGGCCCAGTACATGGGTCCTTCCTAGAGGAGAGGTTACAGCTTGTGCTCACTGTCTCTGGTGCATTTGCAATGGGAGGTGACACGGCAGGAACGCTGCTGCACCCCATGGACCAAAGTGGGGTGAGAAGGTTTCGGGCCACTTGGCAGTGTTGACTCCTCCCCAAGGCTGACCCTGGTCCATGGGTGCCCACTCTGTCAAGTTTACTGCTTGCTCATCCACTCATGACCAAAATTAACCAGTGGGCATGCTTGTCCTAATGAAAGTCTCTGGTCTTTGAACTGGCCCATCCATTACCTAGCGTATGAAGTGTGATGGGCTCAGCACCCCTTTCCTGTCCTATGTGTGGAAAAACTGGGCAGAATCAAAGAATGTCAGTGCCTACATTTTTATGGGCATTTGGCCTAATTTTCTTGCGCTGTCTGGAAAAGAAAATCTGGAGGGTTCCACCTACACAAACTCACATTTTTGTTTATTTTCCTTTTAAGTCTCCTTCTGAGGCCAAGACGTTGGTGAGATGAATAGTCCATTTATTGCCCTGGGTTAGGACACCTCAGTGTGTCATTGCGCAATGTGTTTGGGGCAGTGTGAACTTGGATGCTAAAAGAAGAACGCTTGAAGGGGTGGGGGGAGTGGGGAAATGACACAAACGGCCAGTGGAAATGAATGGCCTTGTTTGAAAACTGATTTAAAAGATGACGGGGTCATAGAAGACCCCACCCTGAATATCAGTGGCAATGGCTGTAAGAAAATAAACAATGCTAGAATAAAATAAATGGAAGATGGCATCCAGGATGCATTAAATAAAGCTGACACAATTTAATTAGTTAGAGTTCACTTGTGATCTCTACAGCCAGAGGGGAATTTGGAAATACAGTGGAGAGTCAAATGAAATGCTAAATGATGTTGCCAGGTGAAATGGAACCTTGTTATAAAAAATGTATAATGATAACCACCTGCCCAGCTGCCCTACTAAGAGAAGGAAAAAATAAATGCAAATGGCCTAAGTGGAGAGGGGCGGAATTGTATTATCAATCACTAACACGGAAATACGAAAAAGTCTAGTAGATCCATTCCATTGAGCTCGGTCTGATAAAAAGAGTTGGAGGAAGTTTCAGGGCCCTCTGAGAAGAGGGTAGGGTTGGGGTTGGGGTCAGGGCAGACAGAAAAGGGAGATCACTAAAAATGGACAATAAAAACTTCTAGGGGATTAAGGAGTGGGTGACAGTAGCTGTCTTCCCTCAAGCCCAGGGTAAAGGAGTTTACCAGCCCTTGTCCCACCTCCTTCCTGCAACAGGTGATCAACTCTCATTTGTAACCAGAAGCCAATCAAGCAGGAGACAATTTGTTCTTGTCTTACTAGCCCAGTAGCTGTTGTTTCTCCTTAACAAGTGATTCGTTTGTGCTTTATGGACCTGTGACCCCTGGAACTGACCGTGTTTCTTCTTTGTTTCAGTTGCTAGTAAACTCCAAACCAGATGTAGGGTTCACCCTTCACCCTTACCAAAAGCTTTACACAACTTCGTCTTCGTCAGTGCACTTCATGGACGCATCTCTTTTCTCCATTTTTCTTCTCTCTCTCAGCTATTTTTGTTTTACATTATTTTGTACTCTCTATAGATTTCAAAAACTACCTTAAATATTTTGACACAAAGGTCTGGTATAAATAAATGGCATCAGGGTGACTTTTAATAATTGCAGTCTATAAAATATTTCTTGCCTTGTGTGAGTTTTGTAAAGAAGGACATGTTTAAACAAGATCAAGCAATACAGAAATAGCTAAACTGGAACCTGGAAGAAGGATTCCACATTTCTGGCTCTAACTGCTGGTCCACACTCCTCAGTAGGCAAGGAAAATATTTTACATCTATGTTCCAATAAGATCCACATTTCCTCAGTTCAGGATCAAGGAGAATATCCGGGAATTAATACAAATCCTACCAAAACGTTTAGTGGACTCTGTTTTAGAGGGGTTCTAAGATTGCTGATGTTCAAAACCACATATTTTGAAGTTCTAAGTCATAATATAAATCAGAACATTTCCCTAACATGCTTGTTGCATTTTCAGGCACGTTATGATTCAGAGGGGCATATGTTTGATTCTCTTTTTCACCTGTTTATTTTATTTAGGATCGTTTTATTATGAAAGAAATATAAGCTTGTGTTAATAAATGACAGAAGGATAAACACAAAGTGCAAAAGTCTTTATTCCCCTGCCCTCTTCATCTTAACCCCCAGAGGTTACAATTACCAGCAATTTGATGTCTCTCCTTCTAGACGTTCTCTGTGTGTAGACACATAAAACACATGCATACGTGATTGTCTACGTTCCATACTGAATCCTAACGCATCAGTGGATCTGAATTCACTTACTGGCCCTTTTATCTACAGCAGAAATTTAATGAAAACAAAGATGATCACACTTCACTGGTCACATACCTCAGGTGGTTTCAGTGGCTTCGGTTTCTCTGAACAGGACTGTAATCACCAACACGCACCCTCCCCACTGCGTTCACTACTGGGTTAAATGGGTTAAATTGTAAATTCCCCCAATGGCCACCAGAGGGCATCAACCACCCAGCGCATTCAAAGCCCTGGCTAACACACCTGCTTAGCTCTTAGCGTGAACGTGTCTGCTTACACGTGGCTTCTATTTTTAAAAATTAAATTATATGTTTTTAATAGCGCAATTAATAGATGCAAAAATGCAGGTAAAGGGCTTTACACGGTGCCTTGCTGAATAAACACTTAGTTGTTATTGCTATTCATAACCCATTTAAAAAAGAAAGAACCAAAAACAAACAAACAAAAAAAGAAAGAAAAAGAACCATCCCTTGCTGAGATATACTCTCTCACAAATATATTCTTCCTCAGGCTCTTCCATTTTATAACAGCCCAATTCCATTTACAGTCACGCCGTTCCCAAAAGTGCTTCTGCTGTGAATTGCTTGGTTAATTCCAATATAGATTGGTGGTTCTAGATAAGTACACTTAAAATTGTTTTTGATCCTTATTTTTTGTTAAATATATATTACATTATATGCCTGACCCCACACACATCCAATGAAATGCATTTTGTGAAATCTACACATTACACATACTTTTTCATCAGAGGAGTGGGGGAGATATCCTAGGGGGAAATTACGTTTTCTTAATTATCGCCATCAAAAGTGCAGACTTTTAGCCAATATTAAGTTTATTGTCACTCACAAACATTATTCAAGCATGCCCATGACAAGGATGAATGGATGCTTTCTCTAACAAGTGGCTCACAAATGCAGCTGAGGGAGAGTCCATCAGATTTTCTTAAATTTCCACTATTTTCATGTAGTTTACAAGGCAAATATAGACGGATGTATTTTTATTCAAACAGAAAATAGACTTTCTAATATTTATTTACCAATGTGCAATTAAAAATTAGAAGGCAAGTGAGTAAGTCCTGAGGCCACACGGTGGCGCTATTTCATTGTATTAAGAAACACATTCACACTCCCGGAGACAATCGCCCCTGAAAACAGGAAGATCCTGCAAATCTGAATGAATTGCCTTCCCTGTTACTCCAATTTGAATGAGAGAATCCAATAGAGTTTAACATTTAAAATTAATTCTTATAACCTATCTTAACAATAAAGCAGCACCAAAATGCAAATGTAAAAACTTATAAGGAAATCATTTCTGAAAAGTGGGTTGTTTGAGAAATTATACATAAAGGTTTCATAAGGTTAACTTATGCTGCTCTTTCAATAGCAATATTGCCGCCTGGATGTACAAGGCACTTTCATTTCATTACTTTATTTAGCTCTCCACATGATCTGGTGAAGCAGGCAAGGGAGCTTTTATCCCCATTTTACAGCTAAGGAAACAAAGCTTTCCTGGCATCCAAAGATTGCAAAACCTTCTGCAGCACTGAGGAACTTTTTGGGTCCTAATACCTTACTGATTGATGCTTGTGAAAAGTGTAAATCCAGTAGACACTTTACAAAGCCACATTGGGACTCTGGCTTTTGATTTTTCCCCACACCGACCCAGGCAGACATAGTTGTATCTTAAACTTTCCATCTATTCCCCATTAACTAGAGCAGACTAGCCTCCAAAGTGCTGATGATGAAGATTCACCTTCCCTCACCATCCCGGAATCCCCAGGGAACCTGTCTTCCATCCCAGAAATGCCAAATGATTTATTACCTGCACCCTTCAGCTGTGGAGCTGAGATCTGTTATCCTGTATCTAGTCCCTCCTGATAGGGAAACTGCAGAAAACAAAACACCATCCACTCATTTCTTATTCATAGAGAAGGCAATGTATAATATGATTACGTACATGATGGATTGGATCCGACAGACAGTATAAAAGGCAGGCCGGAGAACATTAACTAGGGAATGGATTTTTCAATGATATTCAATGTCTCTTCTAGTCATCAGTGAAGGGGAGGTGGGGACTGAGACAAACGCAAAGAGACATAAATAACTTTCAGTATCAAACTTTAGAATAATTTCCTCTATCAGGCGAAGGCTTGTTGCATGTTTGCTCTATGCCAAGCGCTTTGCTGTGTCTTTATACACAATGCCTTGGATTGAATGTCCCCCCAGACTTAATCCCCACTGTGACTATGGAGGGTGGGAAATCCTATTGTGGTAATTGAAAGATGGGGCCTGGAAGAGGTGATTGGATTGTGAGGACCATGTCCTAGTAAATGAAATAATAAGTTGATGGTTTAACAGTTGTGGGCGTGGTTCTGACGGCTGTAAAAGGAGAGCACATGAGGAGCCGTCTCTCTCTCTCTCTCTCTGCTCTGCCATTCTGCCATGTGAGACCCTGTGTCACTGTCAACACCAACAAGGCCCTCACCAGCTGTGTCCCCTGGACTTTGGACTTCCAGCCTCTGAAAACTGTAAGGAGTAAATTTCATTTTCTTACAAATTACCCAGTTCTGTATATTTTGTTACATGTGACAGAAACGGACTAATACACACACGGCCTCTTTTAATTACCCTTGTTTTATAGACATGAGAAAAGAGGTTCCAAGAAGTGAAATACCCCAAGTTCACAGAACTGGCAAATACTGGGCAGGACTTGAACCCAGATCCACACAGCACACCCAACCCGCGACTCTCACCCGTGAGCCACACTGCCTCCCGGCGTGCTCCCAGGACACATCCCAGGACACATCCTGACGAAAACCCGGATCCACACAGCACACCCAACCCGCGACTCTCGCCCGTGAGCCACACTGCCTCCCGGCGTGCTCCCAGGACACATCCCAGGACACATCCTGACGATGGTCAGGACCTCCTGTACAGCCACAGGCTGCTTTCAGCTGGTGACCACTCTGCACAGGTGGCACCAAGACTGGATGCCGAATCCTATGAAGCAAATGAAGTCTAAGCCTTCTTTGTTTTCGCTTTTACCCTACTGCGTATTTGGGTTTTTTGGGGGGGAGGGGCTGGGGGGTTTTTTTGGTTTTGGTTTTGTTTCTTTTCTTTTTCTTTTTCTTTCTTTTTTTTTTTTTAGTGGCTTAAACAATACCAATTTACTGTCATATTGCTCTGTTGGTCTGATACTGACATGAGTCTTGCTGGGCTAAAATCAAGGTATCGGCAGAGCTGCCTTCTTTTCTGGAGGCTCTTGGGGAGAATCCATTTCTTGCTTCTTCAGGCTGTCGGTAGACTGCACTTCCCTGTGGATGTAAAACTGAGTTCCCTGTTTTCTTGCTGGCTATAAATTGGGGGTCATTCTCAGCTTCTGGAGGCTGCTCATATTCCTTGGTTTAAAGCTTCCTTCCTCTGTCTTCGAAGTCAGCAACAGTGTGTTGAGTCTTTCTCGTGCTTCAAATCTCTCTTTCTTTTTCAGTTCATCCATCTGACTCAGCCAAGAAATGTTCTTTGCTTTCAAGGATGCATATGATTAAGTCAGGCTCACCCAGATTATCCGGGATAATCTCACCATCTGAATGTCTAGACCCTTAATCTCATGCCAAAGTCTCAGTCCCTTCGTCGGGCCAGGCCTCTGCGAGTTCAAGGAGTCATCGAGTGTTCCAGCAGAAGAGAGGCGGCCAGGCTGTGATCAGAAAGCATTTCTGACTCGTCATTATTGGTAAAATGCCTAAAATATCTTCAGAGGAGAAAGGACCTAAACTCCCAGTCTCCAGTAATTTTTTTAAATAAGATTTTCCATTCTGAATTAATATTCACTTTTATCCTAATTTTGTATTTATAGTTATATATATATATATATATTTTAATGAGAGCTCCCCAAATCGTAAACTTCAGGCTTCACAAAATTGCAGTCTGCCCCGCCTGTGTCTTTTCCAGTTGTTAGATATTTTGCCTCTCATCCCCTAAAAGGCTGAAACAATTTCTCATAAATCTTTAGGCCATCTTCCCTGGGTGGTCACAGTGCCTGAAACATAGTTTTCCTGGAAAAGGAGAGGGAAGGAAGAAAGGGTAGGATTCTATGTGGAGTTAGTAACCCGTTTCATCTATAAAGGGGAGAGTCAGTATTGTTAAGAGCACCTCTTTAAAAAAAGCAGCCTTTTAAATAGACTGGATCTCTTATGATAGCTCTAGCACACGTACGACAGCTTCAATAGGCCATCCAATAATAAGACAAAAGGTTCACACTGCCATGGACACTCTATGGCTGAAGATCTAGATTTCGTTCCAGCAGTTTCCTGGCATTTTGTTAACAGGAATCATCCAATTATATTAACCAGTGATGATCAGCCATACATTATTTTGCTGTTCTTCTGCTCCTCTAGTGAGAAGGTTTTGACATTTCCCACAATCTCCTGTCTCCTTTGTCACACGGTAGCTCCCCCAAGTCATTTTGGCTGTTTGTGTCTCCAGGGCTGTAAGTGGGTTTGGATCCTATAGGGGTACGCCAGAGACAGTGTCCTCTGGGGGTGGGAAATTCAACATCACACCAACTTCCTTGACCCAAACTACCTGGGTTCACCATTTATGCAGATCACACTGACAAATCCATTGACGAGAGCCTGATTTTATACCTCTTTAGATACTGTCTTGGCTGTTAGGAAGTATTTTCCCCCAGATTCAGGCACACGTCCAGCCACACGGTGTCTCGGGGTCAGAGTAAGGAAAGTGATGATGTAAAAAAGCTTAAGTGAGCATCAGAAATATAAATAAATAGTAGCCCAAGAGACTCTATCCTTTCCATTTCTTTTTATAAAACATTTCTGCATGGTTTATGGTTTTAAAACAAAGACTGCTGTTTAAGCCATTCACATGAAGAGTTAAGAGAAGGGGAAATTCTTTAAAATGCAGGAGCAGGGTAATAGGAGTATTACCCTATTAGGGTAATACTAATAGGAGAAATACCCTAAATAGGAATATTTCTTCACCTGCTGTGTTCCTATAGAGCTAGGAAGTGCTGCTTATCCTAGTAAGCCTGTAAATCTCAGGGAAACCTTGCTGCTGCCCACCCGCAAGCCTTCTGCAAACTTACTGCTCACAATATCCAACCTTCTGGGTTCTCTGTCACTTGCTGTCCTGCACTGATATGGCCTAAAATCAGGACCTCTTTATAAGCTCAGAACTACTTTAGTAGTTCTAGTAAGAATTAAACTTTTTGGTTGTTTGTTTTAATTAATTGCTAAAGGAAATTCTGGCTCCCGTAGCCTTAAATAAAATTTTCTAACAGAAAATACCCTTTACAAAGAAGTAAATATCTACCATGAATTCACCAGCCAAGCTTGGGTGGTTTGGAGTTTGAGCGCTACATTTTGAGGCAGTTAAATATATAATTGAAGCCCACATGTAGATGTAATGCTTGTTTTAAAAATTTCCTCCTTGAAGACAAGGTTTTAACTCCATAGAGCAGCTTTCTTTGTCTCCATTCTATTGGTTTGCATCTGGGGGGGGGGAGGGGGGCGGCTATCCTCAAAGGCTTTATGGGATAACTAATTACACAATGTCACCTATCGACAGAAAAAAGCCATTAGAACGTTTCTAGTTATCTGAAATTTAAGTAGGCTTACCAAAGCTCTT
Organism: Galeopterus variegatus; assembly: GCF_000696425.1. Taxonomy (NCBI): domain Eukaryota; kingdom Metazoa; phylum Chordata; class Mammalia; order Dermoptera; family Cynocephalidae; genus Galeopterus; species Galeopterus variegatus. The sequence continues at coordinate 38,157 of NW_007730627.1, forward strand.
AAGATGACAAACGCATGCATTTGTAGGACGATTCCTGTCCCACTGGGGTTGACTAAATGCGGGGCACTCACCAAGTAGCTCGCTCCACCTTGGAGGAAAAGACATGCTGGGGAAGTTTTTGAGGTCCAGCTTAGAAACAAAAACAATAACAAATTGTCTATATTTTTCCAGCTGAATCGTGTGTATTTTTCATGTAGCGTCTCTCTTCGGGGTATTCATTAAATGCTTCTCATGGGATATTTCTAGCCACAGGATGCTCTTTCTGTTTGAAATGGAAGCAGCTTTGAATTCCCTTGGCCAAGGCGGAGGAGCCTGAGGTCACCGGTGCTGGGGTGGGGAGGTGGGGGTCCCAGGAAGAGGGGCGGGCTCGGGAAGGAAAAGGGAGCAGCTCGGAGGAGAGCCCGCGGGGACAGTGCAGCCGAGGTAGAAGCCACACGGCTCCTGGGCACCACGCCTGCCTCCCTGGCCAGTCCCCTCGGTTTCAGGCCTGAGAAGCGGTCACAGGAGCGCCTTCCTTCTGCACGCTGTGAAACGAAGTGACCACTAGGGGGCAATACGGTGCCAGATAAGACCCTGATCACGCTTTGAAAGGGCTGAAATAAGAAACATACTGATAAATAAAATAATATCGAGGTATTGTAAAGAAGCGTGGCGAGTGTGCTTCCCAATCTCTCTTCTGCATATCCACATATACCCCCCACCGCCAATCTTGAAAATTAACTAAATGATAAATTACTGCGGAAGCTAATCCATCAATTTTTTTCTCTTAGTTTCTGAGCGCTGGAAGGAATTTTAGAGAATATAGAACTCCTCAACATCAGAATAGGCTCATAAGCCCAAAGTGTAAGATCAAAGTAGTGGTTCTCAACCAGGGGCATTTGTCCCCCAGGGACCATTTGGCAATGTCTGCAGATATTTTTGGTTGTCATAATTGGGGAGATAGGGCTGGACGTAAATCCTGGCATCTAGTGGCCAGGGATGCTGCTCAAGACAATGCACAGGACAGCTCCCAGCAAGAAAGAATCATCCATCCCAAAATGTCAATTGTGCCAAGGTTGAGGAATTCTGTTCCAAGCGACTGCACAGCTTGTAGGTGCATTTCCACCAAGCGAGGGTGTCATTCAGAGCATCACCACTTTAAACCAGGTACATTTTTTCCCTAGTTGATATGCATCCCCTATGCACAGTGTGTCTTTTCCCTAAGTAGATCTGCTCAGTGTGATTGAAATATGCTGAGGCAGATAAGCCCTTCTTTCAGATTCCTGCAGCACAGAGGGGCTGGATTGCTGCAAGACATCTGTCCCCCAGCCTCACCCTTGCAGGCGCACCAACTCTGCCTCTAGGCACTGTGGCCTGGGATCTGGCTTCCACCACTTACCAGATGTATGACCTAAGCAAGTCACTCAGTCTCATCTGTAAAAGGGGGGTGATAAAGGCACCTACATCCTAGGGGTGTTTTAAAGAGTAAATGAGCTTATATTCATATATAAAGCCTGGTACGTCCATAAGGGTGTTAGGCATTTTCCCCTTCTCTTTCTCTCATAGTATATGATTCATTCTTTGTTTCTCCTCTGAAAGGATTTAGCCCAAGAGCATTTGCAACATCTGGCCTTGGCTTACCACTTTTATTTATTTATTTTTTTTAGATACTTCTTTGGTAAGTGTTGTTATTGCATGCTTTATCTTAATGCTAGCAATTTCAAGAGCATTTGCAACATCTGGCCTTGGCTTACCACTTTTATTTATTTATTTATTTTAGATACTTCTTTGGTAAGTGTTGTTATTGCATGCTTTATCTTAATGCTAGCAATTTCAATTATTTTGCTCAGAGGCAGAGCAGGGTAGTCATCACAAACTCTAGACCAGGACTGCCTGAGACTGAATCCTGCTCTGCCCCTCCCTAGACAGCTGATCTTGAGCAAGTTACTTAACCTCCCTGTACCTTGGTTTTTCCATCTCTGAAATGGGTGTGATAACAGTACTCATCATTGTAAAGATTAAATTAATTAATACTGCTGAAGCACCTAGAGCAGTGCCTGGCACATAGCAAGTACAAGGGTACTTCAAGAATTTATGGAAAGATGCATACTACCTTTTAATTCTATTTTTCCACACACTTTTTGAAGTCCCCTAATAAGGGTATGAACCTTATCACTACTGTTTTCATTTGTTATAGAAGGGTATTCCCCTGATACCTAAAAACACAACCCAAATGCACCAGAATAACAAATGATGGAATGGTTGAGGCTAAACTTACAGTGTGAGAGCTCCAAGGTCATCGTCCTCAGGCAGTGGGCTTGACAGGAGAGCTTCCTGGGCACCCATATTTGGCCCAATCCTCTAATTTTACTAAGAAGGCAGCTTGAGCAGAGTCCACGGAGCACAATACAGAAGTAGGACCGGGACCTCCTGGTCTAGACCACAGCTTGCGCCTTTTTGCCTGCATTTGCTAACTTCAATCAATAACTACAGTATTGGGGCCGGCCCGGTGGCGCACTGCTACAGTGCGCCGCTTGGGAGCGCGGCGGCGCTACCGCCGAGGGTTCAGATCCTACATACAGACCGGTTCCCGCTCACTGGCTGAGTGA